>NW_026601824.1:0-33507 GCF_029448725.1 Salvelinus fontinalis
TACCAACTGAGACACACTAAGCTCTAAATAACAGCAATGATGTTTATTTCCAAACCCCCCTCTCTGTCTGTCTGTCTGTCTCTCTCGCTCTCTCTCTCTCTCTCTCAGGCATGGCCAAGGTCCCCCCGGTTCAGCAGGCCAAAGTGAGTACCAAAAGTGAGATTGTCCAAAAGAAAGATGGGAATGACAAAGTGACAGAGCCAAAGACAGATGCAGAGCTCATTATGGAAAAATATGAGAGGATGGTGGAAGAAGGGAAACGGGGGCTTGGTCAGAAGGAAAGGAGAGATAAAGAGATGGCCAAGGGGACAGAGGGAAAGAAAAAGGAGGTGTCTAAAGAAGAGCAGAGCAGGCTGAGGAATGAGAAGGCCCTGCAGGATCACATGGCCAGGGTAGAGAATCAGGAAGGGACAAGCAAACAGACCAGACAACCACAGTGTAAAGGTAGGACCAGGCAAAGTGACATGGGACTCTAACACAAAACATTGAATTATCTGTGGTTTAATAGCGAAGAGCACCATTGCTCTCTCCCAAAAGTTAGGTTGGTGCGAAAAACCTGTAAATTCAAATAAGTAAAACAGTGCGATGGTCTGCACTCGAAAAGATGTCACATAAAGCTTACGTCATTTTTAGATTTAAAAAATATATATTTTAACTGCATCAGGGATGGCGTACACAGATGTCTCGGCTTTGCAGCCTTCTTCAGGGTGGTTTAGCATCACTCAGACGACGCCATCTTAATCCACATGGGGAGGCTAATAAAACTATTCATTTAAGTAACAGCAGTGTATCTCACTAAGGTACTGAGTTATGTGTGACTGCAGTTTATTAACACAGTACTCCTCTAGTGCATTGAAACAGCTTATAGGCCTTAACTATACTTTTATTGCTCTGTGTTATCGTCCTATCAAGTCTCCATTCATGTATAATCCTTTCTGTCCTTAGATTACTCTATTTTCACTGCATCAGGGCTAAAGAGCAAGGACCCGCATGATCAACAGCCAGTAAAATGCAAAGGTAAAACATGAAGCAGGATAGAGAGGGACAGACTTTTCACAAAATATTTGATGGCACAGTGAGGTACAGGTAAAAAGGATGAAAGATATAGAGAGAGGGAGACAAAAATCTAAAAGAGAGAGACACAGAAAGAGGCAGACAGACAGAGCAAGACATATAGACAGAGAGAGCCAGAGAGAGAGAGAGAGAAAGAGACCACACAAGCACACTATAGGTTCTGGTACTCAATTGGAATAGAACTGTTTGATGTTTACTCAAGTCCTTTTTAGGAAACATGGCTGATGTTTGTTCTGGATCATTTTCTTTCTTTCTATATATATATATATATATCTCTCTCTCTCTCTCTCTCTTACACGCACACGCATTTACTCTGTTTTCCTATCTCTATCAATCTCTCTCTCTCTCTCTCTATTTGCAGCTGGGAAAAATCGTTTGGCTAAGGTCCTGAAATCCCTTATATGCAAAAAAACAACGAAGGCAGAATGCATAGGTAAGAGAGGAGAATGTTAAAACTGATAAGTGAAGTTTATTTGACACAGTACATGATTCTAACAGTGATACTTGTTTTGTCTTTTTTCAGTTCCTGACGTTTTCCTTGCTAAGAAGTGACCTCTGCAATTTGACAAATATTTTCTGAAATTCATTTTCATTCTTTCCCTTGTTTTCTATATACATTCTTAAATTCTTCAAGCATTATAAAATAATAAAATAATTTTAGCATCAATGGTTTGTGTGTGCACATTGTTTTTAAGGGTCAGGTCAAGACCAATTCTGTGTTGTGTGTTTTGCTAGAGAGAAACAGTATGGATATTAGCCCAGATTCCTAACCTCTAGGGTTTGCAAAGTCTTAAAAAAACAATCACCAGCCTTAGATGCTCCACAACTTTTTTTGTCACATTAGACTTGAAAGATATGCTAACAGAATTGAGCGTGCCAGAGAAAATGGTCTCTAATGTACCCACAGTTTTGTACTCAAAGCATTCGTTCTCTCTTTAGATTGTCACAGATGGTTGTGGCCATAGAGCTCGCCCGTTTGTAGTCCTAAAAACTGGAAATGAAACCTTGTGGTACAGATAGGGGTCTACCTGTGCCTGAGCACCTTAGTATAAATATCATCTGTCCTGCCCCAGCAGCATACCATTTGATTAACACTTGATAACGCTTGATTTACATCATCATCAATTCTCGGTCTGGTTGGACTACACGCAGCAGAGAGAGGAGCGGATGCATCTCCGGCCCTCCGACCCATGTCCACTCCTTCTTCAGTCGGGAGTTGCACATGTGTGTCAGGGCAGCAGCAACACAGCTAGTCTACACTCTAGCAAACCATCCTATACTAACATATCTCATAGTGAGAGAACCACATATCAGACTCATCCTTTCATCTCATAGTGAGAGAACCACATCAGACTCATCCTTTCATCTCATAGTGAGAGAACCACATCAGACTCATCCTTTCATCTCATAGTGAGAGAACCACATCAGACTCATCCTTTCATCTCATAGTGCGAGAACCACATCAGACTCATTCTTTCATCCCATAGTGAGAGAACCACATCAGATTCATCCTTTCATCAAGCATTTCTCAGCCTTGACGTACAGGTCATGCTCCAACAGTCACCCAAGTACCGTGCGCACCAGAGACACATGCGCGGCGCGTGTAGCGGAATAGACCAGAATGTCATCGATATAATCCACCACACCCGCCCGTGCAGTTCCCTGAGAATCTCATCTACAAAAGATTGGAAGACTGCTGGAGCATTCTTCAAGCCGTACGGCATGACAAGGTACTCATAATGGCCGGATGTGGTACTAAACGCTGTCTTCCACTCATCTCCCTCCCAGATACGCACCACGTTATACGCGCTCCTGAGATCCAGTTTTGTGAAAAAGCATGTCCCGTGAAATGACTCAATCGCCGTGGCAATGAGAGGTAGCGTTTAACTGTACCCCACCGTGATGGAATTTAAACCTCTATAGTTAATGCACGGACGCAAACCTCCCTCCTCCTTCACAGAAAAGAAACTGGAGGACTGATGTGGCAGGCCCGAATGTACCCCTGCCCCAGAGATTCAGAGACATATGTTTCCATAGCCACCGTCTCCTCCTGTGACAGGGGATACATGTGACTCCTGGAAAGTGCAGCGTCTACCAGGAGATTTATTGCACAATCCCCTCGTCGATGAGGTGGTAATTGGGTCGCCGCCTTTTTACAGAAGGCGATAGCGAAATTGGCATATTCTGAGGGAATGCGCACGGTGGAGATTTGCTCTGGACTTCCCACCGTCGTTGCACCGATGGGAAACCCCTACACACCTGCCTGAGCACTCCTCTGACTACCCCTTTAGAGCGCTCTGTTGCAAGGAAATCTTGGGGTTGTAACGGGCCAACCAGGGGATCCCCAGCACCACCGGAAACGCAGGAGAATCAACGAGGAAGAGACTAATTCTCTCCTCATGACCCTCCTGCGTAACCATGCCCAGTGGAGCCGTGGCCTCCCTGAATAGCCCTGACCCTAATGGTCAGCTATCTAAGGCGTGCACTGGGAAGGATTTGTCAATATGAACAAAGGGGACCCCTAAACTATGTAAAAAACTGCGGACATTAAAATTCCCTGCTGCGCCTGAATCTACTAGCGCCTTATGCCGGGAATGAGGGGAAAATTCAGGAAAAGAAATTAACACATACATGTGACCAACAGGGGGCTCTGGGTGAGCGTGGTGCCGACTCACCCGGGGTGTCCGAGCAGTGCTCGGCCTGACATCTCGACTCCCCGAAGGACCCCTCCAGCACCGGTCAGCAGTGTTCCCTCTACGACCATAGCTGGTACAGGAAAGGGCTCATCCTCGGGTCGCCCTCGCTGCAGCAACTCCTAGCTCCATGGGCATTGGAGTGGAGGGGCTGGGGGATGAAACTGACAGGACCCGATCCGGACGTCCGCGGGTCGCCAGCAAGTTGTCCAACCGAATAGACATGTTTATCAGCTGGTCCAAGCAGAGGGTGGTGTCTCTACAGGCTAGCTCCCTACGGACGTCCTCGCGCAAACTGCACCTGTAGTGATCGATCAGGGCCATGTTGTTCCATCCCGCGCCAGCGGTCAAGGTCTGGAACTCTAGGGCAAAGTCCTGTGCTCTCCTCTTCTCCTGCCTTAGATGGAACAGCCGTTCACCCGCCTCTCGGTCCTCAGGTGGGTGGTCGAACACGGCCCGAAAGCGGCGGGTGAACTCTGGGTAGTTGACCCTCGCTGAGTCTGGATCGTTCCATACCACGTTGGCCCACTCCAGGGCTTTGCCTGAGAGGCAGGAGACAAGGGCGTTCACGCTCTCACCTCCCGAAGGAGCCGGGTGAACGGTTGCCAGGTATAACTCCATCTGGAGTAAGAACCCCTGCCACCCGGCCGCCGTCCCATCGTACTCCCTCGGGAGTGAGAGTCGAATACCACTGGGACCAGGCAATGAAGGAGAGGGTTGTGGTACTGGTTGGAGTGTGGCTGGTGGAGGTGTAGGAAGGCCACCTCTCTCCTATCTTTCCATCGTCGCCATCACCTGATCCATTGCGGTACCCAGCCGTTGTAACACTGCCATGTGGTGTTGAATGCGCTCCTCCATAGATGTTGGGAGTTCAGCTCCTGCTGACTCCATCGATCTGGTGCGGGATTCTGTGACCATGTTGCGTTAGGAGGTAGGAGTCAGGAGCAGGAGAGATGTCTGAGATGCGTACTTTTAATAGGCAAGTCCACCAAATACAGGTATGGCACAATCCAAAAGTTAAACGCCCTCGACAAGAGACACCCGTTACTCACACGGAGGAACAAACAAAGCTCCTAAATAACACACTCTTATTCAATGCGTGAAACAAAAAAGAGGTCCCAACCTCACCGAGCTACATCACAAAATAAAACCATCCCGCACAAACCTAGGCAGGCAACAGGGTAAATATCTACACACAGAAATGAAGGCAAATGAAACCAGGTGTGAAATAACCAAAGACAAAACAAACACAAAAGGAAAAAAGGATCGGTGATGGATAGTAGGCCGGAGACGCCGACCGCCGGCCGAACAGGGAGAGGAACTACCTACGGTGGAAGTCGTGACAGCTGCGCCACTCGGGAGCCCTTGTTGTTGGCATTTCCTGCTTAAGTTTGCCCACTTTGCCAATGAAATAATAATTGAAATGATTGGCAACATCAAATGGTTTTGTGATGAATAAGCCATCTGATTCAATGAAAGATGGAGTTGAATTTGTCTTTCTGCCCATAATTTAATTTAAAGTACTCTAAAGTTTTTTCCCTACATTATTTATATTATTGAACTTAGCTTCATAATACGGTTTCTGATTCTTTTTGTTGAGTTTAGTCTCATAATTTCTACATTTGCAGGAAGTCAGCCAATCAGATGTGCAGCCAGACTTATTAGCCACTCCTTTTGCCCCATCTCTTTCAACCATACAGTTTTTAAATTCCTCATCAATCCATGGAGCCTTAACAGTTCTAAAAGTCAGTTTCTTAACAGGTGCATGTTTATCAATAATTGGAAGAAGCAATGTCATAAATTCATCAAGTGCAGCATCTGTATGCCCCTTACTGTTCACATCAAACTAACAAATATTTTGAACATTATCCACATAAGAATCACAGCAAAAGATTTTGTATGATCTCTTATACACTATTTTAGGCCCAGAATGTGGAACGTTCTCTTTCCTGGATATAGCCACTATATTGTGATCACTGCATCTAAACGTCTATGGATACCGCTATAGAACAAATATAGAACAAAGAGTGCTGTGTACAGTTGAAGTCGGAAGTTTACATACACCTTAGCCAAATACATTTAAACTCCGTTTTCACAATTCCTGACATTTAATCTGAGTAAAAATTCCCTGTTTTGGCCCATTCCTCCTGACAGAGCTGGTGTAACTGACTCAGGTTTGTTGGCCTCCTTGCTCACACACGCTTTTTCAGTTCTGCCCACAAATTTTCTAGGGGATTGAGGTCAGGGCTTTGTGATGGCCACTCCAATATCTTGACGTTGTTGTTCTTAAGCCATTTTGCCACAACTTTGGAAGTATGCTTGGGGTCATTGTCCATTTGGAAGACCCTTTTGCAACCAAACTTTATCTTCCTGACTGATGTCTTGAGATGTTGCTTCAGTATATCCACATAATATTCCTTTCCTCATGATGCCATCTATTTTGTGAGGTCAACCAGTCCCTCCTGCAGCAAAGCACCCCCACAACATGATGCTGCCACCCCCGTGCCTAACGGTTGGGATGGTGCTCTTCGGCTTGCAAGCTTCCCCCTTTTTTCTCCAAACATAACGATGGTAGGTATGGCCAAACAGTTATATTTTTGTTTCATCAGACCAGAGAACATGTCTCCAAAAAGTACGATCTTTGTCCCATGTGCAGTTGCAAACTGTATCTAGCGTTTTTATGGCGGTTTTGGAGCAGTGGCTTCTTCCTTGCTGAGCGACCTTTCAGGTTATGTTGATATAGGACTTGTTTTACTGTGGATATAGATACTTTTGGACCTGTTTCCTCCAGCATATTCACAAGGTCCTTTAATGTTGTTCTGGAATTGATTTGCACTTTTCGCACCAAAGTACGTTCATCTCTAGGAGACAGAACGCGTCTCCTTCCTGAGCGGTATGACGGCTGCGTGGTCCCATGGTGTTTATACTTATACTTGTGTTTATACTTACTATTGTTTGTACAGATGAACGTGGGTACCTTCAGGCATTTTGAAATTGCTCCCAAGGATGAACCAGACTTGTGGAGGTCTACATTTGTTTTTCTGAGGTCTTGGCTGATTTCTTTTTGATTTTCCATGATGTCAAGCAAAGAGGCACTGAGTAAGGTAGGACTTGAAATACATCCACAGGTACATCTCCAATTGACTCAAATTATGTCAATTAGCCTATCAGAAGCTTCTAAGCCATGACATAATTTTCTGGATTTTTCCAAGCTGTTTAAAGGCACAGTCAACTTAGTGGATGTAAACTTCTGACCCACTGGAATTGTGATACAGTGAAATATAAGTGAACTAAACAATTGTTGGTAAAATGACTTGTGTCATGCACAAAGTAGATGCCCTAACTGACTTGCCAAAAGTATAGTTTGTTAACAAGAAATTTGTGGGGTGGTTGAAAAATGAGTTTTAATGACTCCACCCTAAGTGTATGTAAACTTCCGACTTCAACTGTACGTGGTGTTGAGGGGCAATGGGGTGTTTGTGCTGGAGAATGCAACTTCATTACACTTGTATTGAGAAAGCTTACTAGACAGAGTTGATCTGTGTCATGCAGTGTTGGGCTTCATTAGGCCTCCTCTGCCATGCTGTGGCTGCGTTTACACTACACTTCCCACAGTGCTGCATTTCCACCACACATACCAACATCCGTAGGGGTGACAGCTAGGGCCCCACAGCTCCTAGTGGAGTAATGCACAATTGTGTTCTACATCACCCACTTCGTATGATATGTTATATCCTTTTTTGGGTTTGTCAACAAAATGGGTCACAGGCCAGCGTTTGGTGCCATTGAAGGTCCTTTCAGATAACAAAAGGGAACACACTGGATTTGTGTGGCAAGTCTGTATTGATAATTGAGTTGTGAGCCTTGGAGACAGGCTGTTACTGTAGCTTTCAACAACTTGGTTAAGCCCTGAATCGAGGTCATTCCTCCCACTAAGTTTATATACTTGCTTTTTCAAATATATTTTACACTAATAAATTGCTTTCATTTGTGGCCCAAAATACTTTTATGTTTGTGGTGATTTAAACTGATACATCCTTTCCAATAGTAAAGTCTTACTGATTCCCCCATTTTTGTGTAAGCTTCAGCTAGTAGCCTAGCGGTAAAGAGGTGAGCCAGCAACTGGAGGGTTACCAGTTCGAATCCCGGGTCAGACGCAAAGAAGTGAGCTAGTAACCGGTGGGTTGCTGGTACGAAATTCTAGATGCCATTGCCTGCCGTTGTGCTCATGAGCAAGGCACTTAATCCCCCACAACAGCAGCGCCCAGTGTGGCAGCCTCCTCCACCTCTCCTAAACCTGTGTATGTACACTGAGTATACCAACAATTAAGAACACCTTTCTAATATTGAGTTGCAACCCCCTTTTGCCCTCAGAACAGCCTCAATTTGCTGGGGGAGGACTCTACAAGGTGTTGAAAGTGTTCCACAGGGATGCTGGCCAATGTTGACTCCAATGCAGTTGTGTCAAGTTGGCTGGATGTCCTTTGAGTGGTGGACCATCCTTGATACACACAGGAAACTGTTGAATGTGAAAAACACAGCAGCGTTGCAGTTCTTGACACAAATCGGTGCACCTGCTTGGCACCTACTACCATACCCCGTTCAAAGGCACTTAAATATTTGATCTTGCACACTCACCCTCTGAATGGCACACATACACAATCCATGTCTCAGTTGTCTAAAGACCTAACAATCCTTCTTTAACCTGTCTCCTCCCCTTCTTTTAGACTGATTGAAGTGACATCAATAACGGATCAGAGCTTTCACCTGGTCAGTCTATGTCATGGAAATAGCAGGTGTTCTTAATGTTTTGTATACTCAGTGTTTTTATTTCGGAGGGCTTGGGTTAAAAGCGGAAGTCAAATTTAATTGGGACCTTGTGTGTAATTGACCAATAAAGTGATCTCCATCGTAATTGCTCTTGGTACTGATTCTAAATGAGCAAGTCAATCTCAAATGGATTTGGCACATTGCCTACTTTAATACATTTATCAGATATGACCCAAATATAGCTTGTGTTTTTCAGAACACTGCTGGTAATTTTGCACATGGAGCATTTCTTTAGCGGAGGCTCAATTCAATTTCCAATTCCCGAGAACATCTGACCACAGAACCCTGCCACCAGCAGGGTCTGGGGTCTTGAATTCTCTCAGGTCAAATTACCCTACATTGACTGACTCTACAGTCTTGCTTGACAGGTCATCTTTTTCCAGAGGCAGCGCGGTGAAAAAAGCCGCTCATTCTATTACCTTCAGGTCCATGTCACAACCTTTCAAATGCTCTGGTCCCTCCACTTTATTAGGTTAGGCATCATTATTTTAATGCAGGTGTCCATTTTCTCTCAGGTGTATTAAAGTTCCCTAACCTTTGTTTCCTTCTGACCGTCTCAGTAAGCTGGAAGTTAATCAAGTACAGTCACAATGACACGGGTAAGAAAAATATCTTCCAACCCAACAGCATTTTATACAGATGGACATTGTGAATGATCAACTGCATTTCCAATGTATTTAACTCAAATTGATAATCATAGGTTCCTGTGTGTCTTATTGTGAATTAGTGGGATTTGATTATGCCTAATCAAGTTACTTCATCTCTTTCAACCACTGCCTGAAAGAGAACCTATCTTCTATGTAAAACTACCTCATCCCCCGACAACAAATTTAGACTTGAAGAGACAATGCATTATTGCATCATAGTGTTGGAAATGAATGTCTGGCAAAACATCCTTACATTGGCCGATTGCACCAGGCACAGCTGTATTATACAGGGCACGTTTGAAAAGAGACCTAGGTCTCTGTCTCCCTGTTAAAATGAAGGTTAAAAATAACATTTAAAGTCAATAAGAAGTCCACACATTTATTCAAGGTTTAAATACTATTTATACAGTCATGTACTCAGAACATTACACTGTCAACCAAAACAGACAAATCTCCACATCATTCTTCATGACGATCTGTAACATCTTGAAACCTGCAAGATCAATAAGGGAGCTGGCTTTCTGTTGTACATTTGTTTGAGGTTTTATTGGTGAAAACGTACTAATATCAGGGTCTCAGTTGTAATCTCATGATGAGAGAATTCTGAGTGTGTGGTGTTGAGGGGCAATGGGGATGTTTGTGCTGGAGAATGCAAGTTCATTACACTTGTATTGAGAAAGCTTACTAGACAGTTGATCTGTGTCATGCAGTGCTGGGCTTCATTAAGCCTCCTCTGCCATGCTGTGGCTGCATTTACACTGCACTTCCCACAGCGCTGCATTGGCACCACACATACCACACTCCGTAGGGGTGACGGCTAGGGCCCCACAGCTCCTCGTGGAGTAATGGCCTCTCAAACACACACACACTGCTCTCTACTCCATACGGGAAACCGCACTCTGCTACAGTCAGCAACTCGCAGGGATCCTGTACTGTAAATTGGGTAGGCATAAATGAAGGAGGCACCTCCAGCTTTAAGAATGCAGCATTAGGAGTGCCCCGCTGATACGTTGAGCTTCTAACGGGTCTGGAGGTGAACCAAACTGCCTACACCGGAGTTAAAGAGTTGAAGCGGTGCCTAGTGCTTGTGGAGGGGAGGGGGTCACAGTGGCTGATGAATCGGCATAATTCGGTTCTGCTGAGCTAAAGCTAAAGGATCTTGGATGGATGGAGGATCATCTGTCTTAATGGCTGCATGGTGGACAATTCAGAGAGGATGGTCAGAGAGGAATTGGGAATGTAGGCAAGATTCCTTGCAAAACGAGGATGCCTAAGTAGAGGGTGTAATTTGAAAAGAAGAGAAGGGATTGGTCAATGTGCCCCCTTGGGTAAAATACTATTATTTGTCTCTTTCCTGGTCCTATTCTAGGAGGCCAGACGGCATCTATCATATTAAAGAGCCCTTCTCTTTTCCCCCAAGTAGAGGACGTTTGAGTTCATCTCTATCTGCAGCAATGTCCTACTTATGCACATCGAGCTAATTTACAGTGACTGGAAAAGGGGTACCACTCAAACATTACACACAGCTATCTCAGGCAAGATCGTTTCACATCCCCTTGACTTATGCATAAGGACATACATCATTCAAATTGTATATCTGAAAATATCACTTAACCTTACTCAAACAGCATATTCCATAGTACTCCTTTTTAATTCATGAAATGAATGATATTGAGAAACTAGCATGTTAAGAATGATTCTCGCTCAATTGTTCTACTGTACTTCTCCTCATAGATGTTCTATTTCAAGAGGCTGACGATGTACTCTGCATGCTGTAACCCCATCCTCAAGGTGCTCATGAAAATCTCTAAGACAAACTGAATGTTTAAGAAGCATCCTTCATCTCAGCTGCACGCATAAGACCATTCTGAGACTGGATTTGAGGGCAAACTAGCGTAGAAAATGAACAAAGCTGAGTCTTTTGCGGAATACACAGAGGGAGACAGTGGATTGGGGATTGGAGTGATGGGGTTGTTTGCTTTTGAAATGACATGAGTCAGGATGTCTCTTAGTCCCTTGACAAATATGCCCAATCTGACAGAATGCACACTGAGAATTTGCTGAGCTTTTAAGCAGATACTGTGTCAGAACAGTTCAAACATTGTTATTTCACACACCAAGTCATATTGAAAAAAATTGCTCAACGATGTGACAGTGGTGGACCAGTGACACAGCTTCTGAAACAGCTCTAACTTCACTTCAAGGCAATTTTCTGAAAGACTATTCTACAAATGTACTCAGTCTTTGATTGCTCCATATTATAGCAGCTGCACTGTTACAAAAATGTATGTTTTCTTAGATCAGCTTTATACAATAGTCATTGTTTGATTTGAAATGATACAGTTACTATGAGGTTACAGTACAGACTGTCTGTAACGGCGATCCTCCTCCTCTCCATCTTCGGAAAAGGAGGAGTATTGAGGGAACCAAGGCGCAGCGAAGTTTGAACACATATTTATTAAACAAGACGAAAAACGAACACGAACTACACTTGAAATGATACAAAATAACAAACGACGTAGACTGACCTAAACATGACAACTTACATAGACACGAAGAACGCACGAATATGAAACAGACTACATAAACCGAAACAGTCCCGTGTGGTACGAAATAACATACAGACACGGAAGACAATCACCCACAACGAACACTGTGACAATGCCTACCTAAATATGACTCTTAATTAGAGGAACGCCAAACACCTGCCTCTAATTAAGAGCCATACCAGGCAACCCAAAACCAACACAGAAACAGAAAACATAGAATGCCCACCCAACCTCACGTCCTGACCAACTAACACACATAACAACTAACATAAATAGGTCAGGAACGTGACATTACCCCCCCCATAAGGTGCGAACTCCGGGCGCACCAGCACAAAGTCTAGGGGAGGGTCTGGGTGGGCATCTAACCACGGTGGTGGCTCAGGCTCCGGGCGAGGTCCCCACCCCACCATAATCCATCCTAGCTTCCTCCCTCTAAGAATGTCCACCCTCCTTTTACCCCCACAAAATCCTCTTAATAACATCACTGATAGGGACAGCACCGGGACAGAGAGATAGATCAAGACAGAGGGATAGATAAGAATATAGAGGTAGATCAAGATAGAGAGGGAGATAATGATAGAGGGGCAACTCCGGACTGAAAGGCAGCTCCGGACAGAGAGACAGCTCTGGACTGATGGGCAGTTCTGGGTATCTAGCCGTTTAAGGCTGAAGGGCAGCTCATGGCTGACTGACGAATCTGGACGCTCATGGCGGGCTGACGGCTCTCGACGCTCATGGCGGGCTGACGGCTCTCGACGCTCATGGCGGGCTGACGGCTCTCGACGCTCATGGCGGGCTGACGGCTCTCGACGCTCATGGCGGGCTGACGGCTCTGGCTGCTCATGGCTCGCTGGCGGCTCTGGCAGATCCTGTCTGGTTGGCGGCTCTGGCAGATCCTGTCTGGTTGGCGGCTCTGGCAGATCCTGTCTGGTTGGCGGCTCTGGCAGATCCTGTCTGGTTGGCGGCTCTGGCAGATCCTGTCCGGCGGGCGGCTCTAGCGGCTCCTGTCTGGCGGACGGCTCTAGCGGCTCCTGTCTGGCGGACGGCTCTGTAGGCTCATGGCAGACGGGCGGCTTTGCAGGCTCATGGCAGACGGGCGGCTTTGCAGGCTCATGGCAGACGGATGGCTCAGACGGCGCTGGGGAGACGGATGGCTCAGATGGCGCTGGGGAGACGGATGGCTCAGATGGCGCTGGGGAGACGGATGGCTCAGATGGCGCTGGGGAGACGGATGGCTCTGGCCGAATACGGCGCACTGTAGACCTGGTGCGTGGTGCCGGAACTGGAGGCACCGTGCTAAGGATAAGCACCTTCCTACTAGTGCGGGGAGCAGGGACAGGGCACACTGTACTCTCAAAGCCTACTCTATCCCTGATGCGAGGTACCGGCACTGGTGACACCGGGCTGAGGACAAGCACATCAGGATTAGTAGGGGGAGAAGATACAGTGTGTACAGGGCTCTGGAGACGCACAGGAGGCTTTATGCGTGGTGCCGGAACTGGAGGCACCGGGCTAAGGATAAGCACCTTCCTACTAGTGCGGGGAGCAGGGACAGGGCACACTGTACTCTCAAAGCCCACTCTGTAACTGATGCGAGGCACCGGCACTGGTGACACCGGGCTGAGGACAAGCACATCAGGATTAGTAGGGGGAGAAGATACAGTGTGTACAGGGCTCTGGAGACGCACAGGTGGCTTAGTGCGTGGTGCCGGAACTGGAGGCACCGGGCTAGATACACGCACTACAGAGAGAGTGCGTGGAGGAGGAACTGGGCTCAGGAGACGCACTGGTAGCCTAGTGCGTAGTGTAGGCACTGTAGGTACTAGGCTGGGGCGGGGAGGTGGCGCCGGAAATACCGGACCGTGGAGGCGTACTGGCACTCTTGAGCATTGAACCTGCCCAACCTTACCTGGTTGAATGCTCCCGGTCGCCCGACCAGTGCGGGGAGGTGGAATAACCCGCACCGGCCTATGTAGGCGAACCGGGGAAACCATGCGTAAGGCCGGTGCCATGTATGCCGGCCCGAGGAGACGCACTGGAGACCAGACGCGTTGAGCCGGCCTCATGACACCTGGCTCAATACCCATTCTAGCCCTACCAGTGCGGGGAGGTGGAATAACCCGCACTGGGCTATGCACTCGTACAGGAGACACCGTGCGCTCTACTGCGTAACACGGCGCCTGCCCGTACTCCCGCTCTCCACGGTAAGCCTGGGAAGTGGGCGCAGGTCTCCTACCTGCCCTTGGCCCACTACCTCCTAGCCCCCCCCCAAGAAATTTTTGGGAATTACTTACGGGCTTTTTGGGCTTCCGTGCCAGACGCGTTCCCTCATAGCTCCGGTTCCTCTCTCCGGTAGCCTCTGCTCTCCTCAGTGCCTCCAGCTGTTCCCATGGGAGGCGATCCCTACCAGCCAGGATCTCCTCCCATGTGTAGCAACCCTTTCCGTCCAATATATCGTCCCATGTCCATTGCTCCTTCTTTTCCTGTCCCTTACTCCGTTTACTCCGCTGCTTGGCTCTGGTATGGTGGGTGATTCTGTAACGGCGATCCTCCTCCTCTCCATCTTCGGAAAAGGAGGAGTATTGAGGGAACCAAGGCGCAGCGAAGTTTGAACACATATTTATTAAACAAGACGAAAAACGAACACGAACTACACTTGAAATGATACAAAATAACAAACGACGTAGACTGACCTAAACATGAGAACTTACATAGAAACGAAGAACGCACGAATATGAAACAGACTACATAAACCGAAACAGTCCCGTGTGGTACGAAATAACATACAGACACGGAAGACAATCACCCACAACGAACACTGTGACAATGCCTACCTAAATATGACTCTTAATTAGAGGAACGCCAAACACCTGCCTCTAATTAAGAGCCATACCAGGCAACCCAAAACCAACACAGAAACAGAAAACATAGAATGCCCACCCAACCTCACGTCCTGACCAACTAACACACATAACAACTAACATAAATAGGTCAGGAACGTGACACTGTCAGCTTTAATTTGAGTTTATTTCTCATCCATATTGGGTGAATCATTTTGAAATTACAACACTTTTTGTGGATAGTCCCCTCATTTTAGGGGAGCAAAAGTATAGGGACAAATTCACTTAAGTGCATTAAAGTAATAAAACGTTAAGCATTTGGTCCCATATTCCTAGCACGCAATGACTACATCAAGCTTATGACTACACATTTATTGGACGCATTTGGTGTTTGTTTGGTTGCGTTTTAGATTATTTTGTGCCCAATAGAAATTACTAGTAAATCATGTATTATGCCATTTTGGAGTCACTTTTATTGTAAATAAGAATTTCTAAACACTTCTACATTCATGTGGGTGCTACCATGATTACGGATAATTCTGAATGAATCGTGAATAATGATAAGTGAGACAGACGCACAAATATCATACCGCCAAGACAGGCTTAGCATTTTTTGAGAAGTATGATATTTGTGCGTCTATAACATTGTCACTCATTATTCACGATTCATTCAGGATTATCCGTAACCATGGTATCATATGTAGAATTTTCTGTGGCATAGCAGAATTAATATGTCCTTAGATTAGAATAAAGTACACACCACAAGCTGGTCGAGAGTTTCAAGTTCCTCAGTGTCCAGATCACTAAGGATCTATCATGGTCCACACACTCCATCACAGCAGTGATGAGGGCACGACAACGCCTCTTCCCCCTCAGGACTTTGAAAAGATTTGGCATGGGCCCTCAGATCCTCAAGACTCCAGCCAGCCAAGTCATAGACTGTTCTCTCTGCTACCGCAGGCCAAACGGTACCTACGCACCAAGTCTGGAACCAACAGGACCTTGAACAGCTTATACCCCGAAGCTATAAGACTGCTAAATAGTTAATACAGGTAGCTATTTGGTTAACTATTTGCATTGACCATTTTTGCATGAACTTTGACTCATCACATACGCTGCTCCTACTGTTTATTGTAAAGCTTTAAAGGAATGGGCAATTGGCATGCTGACAGCAGGAATGTCCACCAAAGCTGTTGCCAGATAATTGAATGTTCATTTCTCTACCGTAAGCCACCTCCAGCATCATTTTAGACAATTTGGCAGTATTTCCAACCAGCCTCACAATCGCAGACCACATGTAACCACGCCAGCCCAGGACCTCCACATCCAGCTTCTTCACATGCGGGATTGTCTGAGAACAGTCACCAGTTCAGCTGATGAAACTGTGGGTTTGCACACCAAAGAATTTCTGTCAGAAACCAACTCATGGAAGATCATCCGCGTGCTCACCAGGGTCTTGACCTGACTGCAGTTTGGTATCGTAACCGACTTCGTTGGACAATGGTGGAGTTGGGGTTATAGTATGGACAGGCATAAACTACGGACATCAAACACAATGGCAATTTGAATGCACAGAGATACCGTGACGAGGTCCAGAGGTGCATTGTCAATCACCACGTTTCAGCATGATAATGCACAAGCCCATGTCGTCTATACACAATTCCTGGAAGCTGAAAATGTCCCAGTTTTCCATGGCCTGCATACTCAGACATGTCACCCGTTGAGCATGTTTGGGATGCTCTGGATCGACGTATACGGCAGCGTGTTCCAGTTCGTCGGACGATGCAATGTTTTTTAACTCAATTGTCCAGTGTTGTGATCGCGTGCCCACTGGAGCCACTTCTTTTTAGCTGATGGGAGTGTAACCTGGTGTGGTCATCTGCTGCAATAGCCCATCTGTGACAAGTACCGACGAGTTGTGCGTTCTGAGATGCCGTTCTGCACACCACTGTTGTACTATGCCGTTATTTAACTGTTTGTAGTGTGCCTGTTAGCTTGCACGATTTTTGCCATTTTCCTTCAACCTCTCATCAACGAGCCGCTGACTGGATGTTTTTGGTTTGTCGCACAGATCACGGTAAACCATAGACTGTCATGCGTGAAAAGCCCAGGAGGCCGGCCGTTTCTAAGATACTGGAACCGACGATCATAACACGCTCGGAGTCGCTTACAGTAGGTCTCTTGCTTTGCCTATTCTAACAGTAAATGAATACCTCGATGCCTGTCTGCCTGCTTTATGTAGCAAGCCATGGCCATGCGACTCACCGCATGTAGGAGCGAACGAGGGGTGTACCTAAAACTGGCCACTGAGTGCATGTACATATCTACCTCAATTACCTCATGCCCTTGCACATCGAATCGGTCCTGGTACCCTGTGTATATAGCCAAGTTATCGTTACTCATTGTGTATTTATTCCTTGTTACTATTTTTCTATTTCTCCCCCTCTCTGGGGGAGCCAGTAAGTAGGGATTTCACTGTTAGTCTACACCTGTTGTTTACAAGGCATGTGACATACAAATTCAATAACATTTGATTTGAGATTGTAATTATATCCTTCCAAAATCCAAGGCAGACTAGAGCTCTTCATCAAGCGTATATTTTTATTGTTGAAGACACACATCTCAGATCAATCTTTTACTTTGAGGCAGACACTGGGGATGCTATGTGACCTCTAGTACTAGCTGCAGTGTTAAGTCAATGGCACGAGGGAGTATACCAGACGTTTTAGGCAAAATCACTACACAATGACATCTAAACCAGGCTGCATCACCACATCAGCATGACATCTAAACCAGAATGCATCACCACATCAGCATGACATCTAAACCAGAATGCATCACCACATCAGCATGACATCTAAACCAGAATGCATCACCACATCAGCATGACATCTAAACCAGAATGCATCACCACATCAGCATGACATCTAAACCAGAATGCATCACCACATCAGCATGACATCTAAACCAGAATGCATCACCACATCAGCATGACATCTAAACCAGAATGCAGCAAGGCCGGCTCGACAGTGAGGGGTCGCACCAGCAAGACCAGCTCGACAGTGAGGAGTCGCACCAGCAAGACCAGCTCGACAGTGAGGAGTCGCACCAGCAAGACCAGCTCGACAGTGAGGAGTCGCACCAGAAAGGCCAGCTCGACAGTGAGGAGTCGCACCAGAAAGGCCAGCTCGACAGTGAGGAGTCGCACCAGCAAGGCCAGCTCGACAGTGAGGAGTCGCACCAGCAAGGCCAGCTCGACAGTGAGGAGTCGCACCAGCAAGACCAGCTCGACAGTGAGGAGTCGCACCAGAAAGGCCAGCTCTACAGTGAGGGGTCGCACCAGCAAGGCCAGCTCGACAGTGCGGGGAAAAGACACACGGAACAGTGTGTGCAGAAGGCAATATGATACGCAGGACACCAAGCACTGCAAGTGCAACAAATACACAACACTTTTCTAACAGCAACCTCAAACACCACAGCTCAGACACAACAGCAAATTAACATGGAATGACATCGCAGCAATGGCAGAAATAGCCTGCTGCGTCAGATGTTTCAGGGCATAAACTGTTGATACGCTACAGTACATTGAGTTTTCAGTGTGACTCTAGCCAGTCTGGTGGTATACTGTAGCTATATAGGACATATTAAATGACCACATTAAGGTGACAGGCGAGCTGGCATCTGGTACCCATAGAGTGCTCTGGTTCATCCAATATCCTATGCTTTTTAGGTGCAGGGAAATAACATCCAACAAGGCAAGCAGCTAGAATCATTCAAACATGCTTTAATATTGGGTTTATGTTTATAAATAAACAAAGCTTTGTACCAATTCTTCATAATTTGGAGCAGCGTACATTCCAACACGCGCAAACGGAAGTTCTACAAATGTTGAACAGCACGTTATGTGTTGGTTAACATCTCTTTATTGCAAAAGGATAGCAGGAAGGGGGTACATTCATTTAAGATTTTCATGATTTGTTCTTCGCTATAGTGGATAGTGAACCTCTGTAAATGTACCAGCACTCTTTGACCTGTGAACTTGTGACCTCATTAGAGAAAGGTAGTGCACAGGGCTAAGGTAAGTGACAGCAGTGGCAGCCTTTGAAATGTTGTAGGACTGTTCCAGTGACTGATAGGGTAGGGCAGCGGAGGGACGAGGGGACCTAGAGTGCACACGAGGTCCTCAAACAAAGGCTGCTCTTCGATCCCTCGCGCAAACAGCTTGATCAACTGGCAATGAACTCTGGCAAGGCAGAAGACAAAGAAAACATTGTCAGGGAAAAAAACTAAGGCAGGAATTCAATTCAAATGTTGAAGACAGCACAGTGCAGGAAATAAACTTTTAGAAGTGTGTTATATTTCCATGTAGAGGGGTGCGTACCCGACTGCAATGGCAGCGTTGGGGAGGATCTCGCCGTCACAGTTCCAGCTGCTATAGGCAGGGCTGCAGCTGCAGGCCGGGTGGTCCCGGCAGATCTGGCTGAAGAGCTGCTTGCCGTTCTCCCTCAGGTCCAGCTCCGAGTCGTTTTGGCAGTGGCGCGGCGTGAAGCGAAAGCGCCGCACACGGTGCACCTCTACAAAGGTCATGTCAAACTGAAGGGGGGAGGAACAGAAGTGAGAAAGTGAAATCCCTGGTACAGGAAAGTGGCGAGTTAAACATCTCATGCAATCACTGCTATGGACCCGGGTTGGAGTACCCACAGAAATCAAGAAACCATTGCAGTAGCCCCATCCAGTGTGGTTACCTGGTCGTCTTTGCTGGTGTGGCGTAGCAGGTGGCGAAGGAAGTTGAATCGGGAGCACTTGCGAACGAGGATGAGGTCGGTGGTGCCGTCAGCGACCTGGGCGGCGGGGGACAGGCCCTTGGGGCTACGGGGACAGGCACAGCTCATACTGGCTGCGTTGACGGCCAGGAACTTCCCTCTGACCACCCCCCACCCCACTTCATATTCTGGGATAGAGCAGAAATAGATGTTCGGGCTTTGTGGTGAAAACATTGAGCAGGTTTCAGTAGAGACCCATAGCGTGTGGAGTTGAGGCCATATGTTAGTTCAGGCAGAGATACTGTACCTACCTCTGTCTGAGACATCTGGAGCCGTCTTGGATTCCTCTGGGGAATCCCCTGAATACAGCTGCCCGTTGCGCTGGCATATGAAGCACCTGGAAAGCAGGAATGGAGTTGGCTAGCCAAGTGAGCAATCTCCTTTGCACCATCTAGACAAACATGTAATACTAAACTACACAACAGGTTGTGTACGTGTACAGTATAACATACCCAGCTCTACACCTGGTCTTGTCTCGCGGTGTTCCCAGTGTGTCAGTTTCTGGTAGAAAAGACACAGCCCCTTCATAGTGGTGATGTGTCAGGAACGTCTTAAAACCTGAACAAAACGACATCATGCCATTTCACTGGCAACAGCAACAGACTCCCGCAACAGTATGGTTGTATTTCCTAAAACAGCTAAAGCTACTCCTCTGACCCACCTGAAAAGTCATATCTGGCTGGTCCCATCCAGCGTTTCCTCTCGCTGTCTGCCAGCACGTCGCCGTAGAAACCGTATCCAAGCAGGGAGACGGAATACCTCAAGAATGTGTTGTTGTGATGGACCGAGCACACGTCCATTGGCTGGGAGTCTCCTGTGAAGACACGCACCCCCCAAGTCTAGTATGAGTGATCCTCCACAGATACTGTGTGTGTGGGGTACAGTGTCTTAAAGAGGTGTGATGACACACTATGTCCTTTTACTATAAAAAACACACCTGCACACCCATCCACCCACACTGACCTCCAGCAGTTTCCTCTTATCTCAAAATCTTTGAATAAGTTGGTCACGGCTGTCACTTGTTGGTCAGCGGAGTATGCCATAGCGATAACATAGAAGTGACAAACACGAGACATTTCTTTTCACAATGAATCTCCAGGAATGACCTGGAACAGTGATAAAGAATGCTTATGCTACTAGTCTGTGCTGTATAAAAATGTCAGTTACACTATTTTTAAAGGCAATTTAATTGGAAGTGCTGTTAATATTTCAATATAGATAACTGCACCCACCCACTATGACATGTAAAGCTGAGGTCACAGGGTCATTGATGCCGACAGTGGCATAGCAGATGCAGTCCGTTGAACCTGGATACCACACAAAACAAGACAATGATACATTATGTTCCTGCCTACACAGACAAAAGCTAGAAGTGTGTGTGTTTGTAATAATAATAATTTGGTGGGTGCTTAAAACTGTCCCCTCTCATACATGTACAAGTGTGTACTAACATGCATGCGTGTATTGTAAATGTTTTTTATTTTTTTGTTGCATATCCCAACACCCTTGGAGAGTGGGATCACGGCCAGGGTGTGTGTGTGTGTGTAAGATGGAAAAATGGACCGCGGAAATCAACACAGACAGTGGAGTGTACATGAAATGGACCTCATGGTTGACATTAGTTTGTAAACATACGCAGTCATGTCATAAACTGGGCTATTGATGTGATCATTGCTGTGTAAACATAGTGGTATGTGTGCTTTTACTTTATTAGAATCCCAATAGCTGTTGCACATGCAGGAGCTACTCTTCCACATAAAACAAAATACATGACAGAGTACAGAATAGCTATAGACAAGAACATCGTTACATTAAATCAAAAATATTAAATATAAATAAGATTCTATATTGTCAAGACACCAAGAGAGGAGAATGCTTGCAGATGGCATGTATAGAATGTGTACATGCATGTGCTTGTGAATGTCTGCGTGTGGTCTTGACTAACCTGCGGGTATAATGTCGATGTGGAGACTACAGGGTACCAGCTTCTCCTCCGGGCTGTTCTGTTCCACTCCGTTATCCCTGTGTGTTCGAGAGACCAGGCCGTGAACTATCTCGCTGAACATGCTGTCCCCGCCCACACACACACTCTGCATAGATGTCAAAGGTCATGTAACACAGAGGTCAGAACAACAAAACTGATCTTTTTGTTTGTCGTTTGAGATTAATATACTTGACCAGGGGTGTTTTTAGTTAAACTGTGATTGGTTGAATATGATTTAGTGACGGTTGAGCTGAAAACCAGACTACAAAGAGGTCTTTAACCCTTTCATACGTACCATCACACGTGTGTGATCGTTCTACAGTGGTCCCTGAAGCGTACGATCACACCCGTGTGATTGGAACACTCATTTAGAACGGCCAGTTTCGAATGACGCAACAATCAGCGTTTGAGCTGGCCACACTTTTTTTTAGAAACTATTTACACAAACACAGTCCTTACAAAGTTATGTCCAGAATGTGAGCAGTTTATTTTTTGGATTCAATGTTCAGATATTCACAGATGTATATATAGCATAACACAATCATCCTAATCGGGAAAATGTAGGCTACAATAGTCCTAGCGCTAACTGAGGAAAGATTGACAAGCAGTCATATTTTCTAACTCTAGGCTGACATAAACTACATGATGAATTAGCTAATAGCAATTACTATGTATAATTAATCACATCACGGGGGAGCTCACCATTGATCGAAATAATTAGGTAAAACACTTTATAGAAATCGAAAGTAATCCGATGATTAGTTTCAGCTGCAGCCATGCGTTTTTCCTCACAGAAACCGAAGATAATAAGAGAAGACGAGATGAGTTTGGCCTATTTATAGTATGCATGTTGAAGGGGTGTGTCATCTACCGTCGTTCACATCCCACCATTCATTTCCAGAAGTCCTCAAAGAATTTGTGAACTCTTACTCGCCCCATTTTGTTATAACATCTTTGGTCAAACAGACGATTACGTGAAACCCAGAATGCATTGTATGTCAACAAACATGGCTACACAGCTGGAATTAGCTTAGCTCATCATAATCAGTACAACCTTCAAAAAAATTATTTTACACACAATATATGTGCCCATTACAATCTGTGCACGAATCGGAATGCATGATTTGTCACCTAGAATTGAAAACATGTGAATAAAACCGTAAATACACAAATAATTGCCACACGAAACATTTTCTGATAGTGATTTATTGATACAAGTGGCGCGTGCCGGTAGTCAAACACGTACCCTCTCACTCGGAGCCATTCAGTATTGTTGTTTATGTATGTAGCTAGTGAGCTAAGCTGCAGCATTAGCAATGTCTTTCAAAAGGAGACAACTCACAAATGTGAAAATTCTGGAGATTTTTTTTAAATTCTGACAATGAGTCTAAAAGTCAGGATTCAGATTCTGACAGTGACAGTGAGGAGCTGCCCTCCAACCTTGTAGCCATTGAGAACCCTGAATCTGAATTTCCCTTGTCCACTGACGAAGTACCAGTTCCCTTTGAAGATGCTGGTGGTGATGGAGGCAGACCGACAGTGGATGAAGTACAGGAGTTCTGTGGTAGCTGGAAGGCCACCAGTCATTTCATCCCTCCTGGCCCTGCCCAACTCACGCTGGGGCGACCGTTAAGGATATTTGGAACTCACGCATGAAAGGGTTAATTGAATTGAGAGAGAAACGGGGGATAAGGGGGAATAGACTCTGGGATTTTTGAAGATTATTAAAACTGGTTGCTCTTATACATTCTTATTGATGAACCAATGAATCAAACTGCTCTTGTTATTACCTTTGCGAGGGGAGGTTGTCTTATTCTGCTGGGCTGGAGGGGGCTGTGCAACCCCCTGTTGGCCCACAGAGAAGATGGAATAATCTGAGAGATAGAAAGAAAATGATCCAAAACAAACATCAGCCATGTTTCCTAAAATAGACTTGAGTAAACATCAAACAGTTCTATTCCAATTGAGTACCAGAGCCTATAGTGTGCTTGTGTGCTCTGTCTGTCTGTACGTCTGTACAGTATATCACAAAAGTGAGTACACCCCTCACATTTTTGTATATATTTGAGTATATCTTTTCATGTGACAACACTGAAGAAATGACACTTTGCTACAATGTAAGGTAGTGAGTGTACAGCTTGTATAACAGTGTAAATTTGCTGTCCCCTCAATAACTCAACACACAGCCATTAATGTCTAAACCGCTGGCAACAAAAGTGAGAATACCCCTAAGTGAAAATGTCCAAATTGGGCCCAATTAGCCATTTCCCTCCCGGTGTCATGTGACTCGCTAGTGTTACAAGGTCTCAGGTGTGAATGGGGAGCAGGTGTGTTAAATTTGGTATCATCGCGCTCACACTCCCTCATACTGACTGGTCACTGGAAGTTCAACATGGCACCTCATGGCAAAGAACTCTGAGGATCTGAAAAAAAGAATTGTTGCTCTACATAAAGATGGCCTTGGCTATAAGAAGATTGCCAAGACCCTGAAATTGAATTGCAGCACGGTGGCCAAGACCATATAGCGGTTTAACTGGACAGGTTCCACTCAGAACAGGCCTCGCCATGGTCGACCAAAGAAGTTGAGTGCATGTGCTCAGCGTCATATCCAGAGGTTGTCTTTGGGAAATCGACGTATGAGTGCTGCCAGCATTGCTGCAGAGGTTGAAGGGGTGGGGGGTCAGCCTGTCAGTGCTCAGACCATACGCCGTCCACTGCATCAAATTGGTTTGCATGGCTGTCGTCCCAGAAGGAAGCCTCTTCTAAAGATGATGCACAAGAAAGCCCGCAAACAGTTTGCTGAAGACAAGTAGACTAAGGACATGGATTACTGGAACCATGTCCTGTGGTCTGATGAGACCAAGATAAACTTATTTGGTTCAGATGGTGTCAAGCGTGTGTGGCGGCAACCAGGTGAGGAGTAGAAAGACAAGTGTGTCTTGCCTACAGTCAAGCATGGTGGTGGGAGTGTCATGGTCTGGGGCTGCATGAGTGCTGCCGGCACTGGGGAGCTACAGTTCATTGAGGGAACCATGAATGCCAACATGTACTGTGACATACTGAAGCAGAGCATGATCCCCTCCCTTCGGAGACTGGGCCGCAGGGCAGTATTCCAACATGATAACGACCCCAAACACACCTCCAAGAAAACCACTGCCTTGCTAAAGAAGCTGAGGGTAAAGGTGATGGACTGGCCAAGCAGGTCTCCAGACCTAAACCCTATTGAGCATCTGTGGGACATCCTCAAAACGGAAGGTGGAGGCGTGCAAGGTCTCTAACATCCACCAGCTCCGTGATGTCGTCATGGAGTGGAAGAGGACTCCAGTGGCAACCTGTGAAGCTCTGGTGAACTCCATGCCCAAGAGGGTTAAGGCAGTGCTGGAAAATGATGGTGGCCACACAAAATATTGACACTTTGGGCCCAATTTGGACATTTTCACTTAGGGGTGTACTCACTTTTGTTGCCAGCGGTTTAGACATTAATGGCTGTGTGTTGAGTTATTGAGGGGACAGCAAATTTACACTGTTATACAAGCTGTACACTCACTACCTTACATTGTAGCAAAGTGTCATTTCTTCAGTGTTGTCAAATTAAAAGATATACTTTAATATTTACAAAAATGTGAGAGGTGTACTCACTATTATACTGTATGTGTGTATGTCTTGCTCTGCCTCTCATCCTTTTTACCTATACCTCACTGTGCCATCAAATACTTTGAAAAGTCTGTCCCGCTCTATCCCCCTTCATGTTTTACCTTTCCACACCAACGCTTTCATTTTTTAAAGCTTTTCATTCTTCATGTCTTCCAGTTCTCATACTTTCTTTCCTCTTCTCTTCCTCTCCTCCTCCAACTTTTTAATTTTTCCAAACATTTCATTCTTCATGTCTTCTGCTTTCATCCATGCAATTCATCCAAGCTGTAACAACCAATTATGCAAACTTCTCTTTATACTATAGATTATGTGTAAATATTTTCTAAATGTTTATAGTATAGAACACTATGCTGTTAAATGTGTTATAAGACATTACTAATCAATTGAAACTCCTCAGTAATCAAGCGGAGGTTCGGTAATCCAGATTATACAGTTAAGATAAATTAACCCTTTCATGCGTGAGTTCCAAATATCTCTAACGGTCGCCCCAGTGTGAGTTTTTTTATGCACGTGATGCTAGAATGTTCTCTCCATTCCAGAATGTTATTGACACGTGAGGTAACGTTACTCATTTTATAACCTTTATGGTGTTATAGTCAATCGTGCTTATGTAGCTACATTATTCTATTAGCTCTGTAAAACAATGCTAGTTGCGTCAGATAACTATTAGCTTGTGTTGTATTTTGAAGCTACCTTGGCTCTCTCTTCTCCGGTAGCTCCAAGGCATAGCGATTGGTCTCCTCTACTATGTTTCCCACCAGCTCCTCTGTCAGAAACAACTTGAAGCACTCTGCCTCAGTTGGAAATGGCAAGGGGCGTTGCATTCCAGACTGGGACTCGTCAAAGCAAACAGCAGGGCCAGGAGGGATGAAATGACTGGTGGCCTTCCAGCTACCACAAAACTCCTGTACTTCATCCACTGTCGGTCTGCCTCCATCACCACCAGCATCTTCAAAGGGAACTGGTACTTCGTCAGTGGACAAGGGAAATTCAGATTCAGGGTTCTCAATGGCTACAAGGTTGGAGGGCAGCTCATCACTGTCACTGTCAGAATCTGAATCCTGACTTTCAGACTCATTGTCAGAATTTTAAAAAATCTCCAGAATTTCCACATTTGTGAGTTGTCTCCTTTTGAAAGACATTGCTAATGCTACTGCTCAGCTCACTAGCTACATACATAAACAACAACACTGACTCAGAGTGAGAGGGTAAGTGGTTGACTGCCGGCACGCGCCACTTGTATCAATAAATCAATATCAGAACATGTTTTGTGTGGCAATTATTTGTGTATTTACGGTTTTATTCACATGTTTTCAATTCTAGGTGACAAATCATGCATTCCGATTCTTGCACATATGTGTGTAAAATACTTTTTTTGAAGGGTGTACTGATTATGATGAGCTAAGCTAATTCCAGCTGTGTAGCCATGTTTGTTGACATACAATGCATTCTGGGTTTCACGTAATCGTCTGTTTGACCAAAGATGTTATAACAAAATGGGGCGAGTAAGAGTTCACACATTTTAGGAGGACTTCCGGAAATTAATGGTGGGATGTGAACGACGGTAGATGACACACCCCTTCAACATACATACTATAAACAGAACAAACTTATCTCGTCTTCTCTTATTATCTTCGGTTTCTGTGAGGAAAAATGCATGGCTGCCTGCTGAAACTAATCATCGGATTACTGTCGATGTCTATAGTGTTTTACCTAATTATTTCGATCAATGGTGAGCTCACCCATAATGTGATTAATTATACATAGTAATTGCTATTAGCTAATTCATCATGTAGTTTATGTCAGCCGAGAGTTAGAAAATATGACTGCTTGTGTTAGGTCAATCTTTCCTCAGTTAGCGCTAGGACAAATGTAGCCTACATTTTTCCGGTTAGGATGATTGTGTTGTGCTATATATACTTCTGTGAATATCTGAACATTGAATCCAAAAATAAACTGCTCACATTCTGGACATCACTTTGTAAGGACTGTATTTGTGTAAATAGTTTCTGAAAAAGTGTGGCCAGCTCAAACGCTGATTGTCATCATTCGAAACTGGCCGTTCTAAACGAGCGTTCTAAACGAGTGTTCTAATCACACGGGTGTGATCGTACGCTTCAGGGACCACTGTAGAACGATCACACCCGTGTGATGGTACGTATGAAAGGGTTCAAATGGATTTATTGGCATGGGAAACATAAGCAAGTGAAATAGATAATAAACAAAAGTGAAATAATCAAAAATTAACAGTAAACATTACATTCACAAAAGTTTCAAAGGAATAGAGACCTTTAACCTGTCTAGGAATGGGGTGCCCCCCCACCCCCACTGAAAAGGCAGAGCCGCGAAATTCAAAAAATATATATTTTTTTTTAAATATTTAACTTTCACACATTAAAGTCCAATACAGCTAATGAAAGACACAGATCTTGTGAATCCAGCCAACATGTCCGATTTTTAAAATGTTTTACAGGGAAGACACAATGTAAAGATGTAAATCTATTAGCTAAACACATTAGCATAATCCACCATCTTTTCTTTGTCCACCAACACTTAGTAGCTATCACCAATTCGGCTAAACTAAGATATTGATAGCCACTAACCAAGAAAAAAGCTCATCAGATGACAGTCTGATAACATATTTATGGTATAGGATAGGTTTTGTTAGAAAAATGTGCATATTTCAGGTAGATGTCATAGTTTACAATTGCACCCACCGTCACAAATGGACTAGAATAATTACAATGAGCAACGTGTTTACCAAACTACTAATCATCAAACATTTCGTAAAAATACACAGCATACACTAATCGAAAGACACAGATCCTGTGAATACAGACAATATTTCAGATTTTCTAAGTGTCTTACAGCGAAAACACAATAAATCGTTATATTAGCATACCACATATGCAAACGTTACCAGAGCATTGATTCTAGCCAAAGAGAGCGATAACGTAAACGTCGCCAAAATATATTAATTTTTTCACTAACCTTCTCAGAATTCTTCAGATGACACTCCTGTAACATCATATTACACAATCCATATACAGTTTGTTCGAAAATGTGCATATTTAGCCACCAAAATCATGGTTAGACAATGACAAAAGTTGCCCAGCTGGTCAGACAATGTCGTGCGCCATATTAGACAGTGATCTAGCCGTATACATAAATACTCATAAACGTGACTAAAAAATATAGGGTGGACAGCGATTGATAGACAATTTAATTCTTAATACAATCGCTGATTTACATTTTTTTAATTATCCTTACTTTTCAATACAGTTTGCGCCAAGCGAAGCTACGTCAAACAAGATGGCGTCCTAAGCGATTAACATTTCGACAGAAACACGATTTATCATAATAAATTGTTCCTACTTTGAGCTGTTCTTCCATCAGAATCTTGGGCAAAGAATCCTTTCTTGGGTCTAATCGTCTTTTGGTCGAAAGCTGTCCTCTTGCCATGTCGAAATGCCCATTGCGTTCGGCATGAACTTGAACCGTGCCCAGAGATTCACAGTGTCTCAGAAATAAATGTCCCAAAATCGCACTAAACGGAAATAAATTGCTATAAAACGGTTCAAATTAACTACCTTATGTTTTTAACTCCTATAACGAGTAGAAACATGACCTGAGAAATATAACTGGCTTCACTAGTGCTTGGAAAAAGTGCAGGTCGGTGTCCACCGCGCGCATGACGCATCTGGAAAAGAGTTCCTACCTACACGTGTTTTTGTTTTATAGGGGCTGTGATTGCGCAATCGATACCATTCAAATCGTCATCACGTTAAGGCATCCAGGGGAAGACGTAAGCAGTGTCTGTATGCTCATACCAATAACAGTGGCCTTTAAACTGACTCCAGATCAGGGGCCAAAATGTGTGAAATCTGACTCCATGTCAGGGAAATTGCTGTAGAATGAGTTCTGTTCCACTCAGAGACAAAATTCCAACGCCTATAGAAACCAGAGACTGTTTTCTATCCAAAAATAATAATAATAATATGCATATTGTACGATCAAGAATTTAGTAGGAAGCCGTTTAAAAAATTACACGATTTACATAAATAGTGACAACAGCACCCCCTAGCCTCAACAGGTTAATGTTGTTCTGGAATTGATTTGCACTTTTCGCACACAAGTACATTAATCTCTAGGAGACAGAACGCGTCTCCTTCCTGAGTGGTATGACGGCTGCGTGGGCCCATGGTGTTTAGACTTGCATACTATTGTTTGTACAGATAAACGTGGGTACCTTCAGGCATTTTGAAATTGCTCCCAAGGATGAACCAGACTTGTGGAGATCTACAATTGTGTTTCTGAGGTCTTGGCTGATTTCTTTTCATTTTCCCATGATGTCAAGCAAAGAGGCACTGAGTTTGAAGGTAGGCCTTGAAATACATCCACAGGTACACCTCCAACTAACTCAAATTATGTCAATTAGCCTATCAGAAGCTTCTAAAGCATGACATAATTTTCTGGATTTTTCCAAGCTGTTTAAAGGCACAGTCAACTTAATGTATGTAAACTTCTGATCCACTGTAATTGTGATACAGTGAATTATAAGTGAAATAAACAATTGTTGGTAAAATTACTTGTCATGCACAAAATAGATCCCCTAACTGACTTGCCAAAAGTATAGTTTGTTAACAAGAAATTTGTGGAGTGGTTGAAAAACGAGTTTTAATGACTCCAACCTAAGTGTATGTAAACTTCCGACTTCAACTGTATGTGGTGTTGAGGGACAATGGGGGTGTTTGTGCTGGAGAATGCAACTTCATTACACTTGTATTGAGAAAGCTTACTAGACAGAGTTGATCTGTGTCATGCAGTGTTGGGCTTCATTAGGCCTCCTCTGCCATGCTGTGGCTGCGTTTACACTGCACTTCCCACAGTTCTGCATTTGCACCACACATACCAAAGTCCGTAGGGGTGATTGATAGGGCCCCACAGCTCCTAGTGGAGAAATGCACAATTGTGTTCTACATCACCCACTTAGTATGATATGTTATATCCTTTTTGGGGTTTGTCAACAAAATGGGTCACAGGCCAGCATTTGGTGTCACTGAAGGTCCTTTCAGATAAAAAGGGAACACACTGGCTTGGGTGAGTATAGAGTTTCCATTATTGGAAATTGATGAAAAAAATGTATCACTAGCCACTTTAACCTGTCTAGGACACACGTTCCCGCTAATGGTCGGTTTACATTGGTGCCATGTTCAGAAATGCCTCCAAAATATCCGAAGTAATTACAGAGGGCCACGTCATAAAACAGAAATACTCATCATAAACTTTGACGAAAAAAGCATACCATGCAATAATCTGAGACGGCGCTCAGAAGTAACAATATTTCTCCGCCATGTTGGAGTCAACAGAAATACGAAATTACATCATAAATATTCCCTTACCTTTGATGATTTTTCATCAGAATGCAGTGCAAGGAATCCTAGTTCCGCAATAAATCGTTGTTTTGTTCGATAATGTCCATTACTAGTGTCCAATTAGCTACTTTTGCTAGCACGTTTAGTTCACATGTCCAAAAGCTGGCGCTGGTCCAGGCAAACTCGGACGAAAACTTCAACAAGTTATATTCCAGGTTGAATAAACTGGTCAAACTAAGTAGAGAATTAATCTTCAGGATGTTATTATCATATATATCCAATAACGTTCCAACCGGAGCATTCGTTTTTGTGTACAGAGTAATGGAACGCAAGGCGATATCAAGAGTAATGTGCGTAACCAGGAACTGACATTCTGCCAGACCACTGACTCGAATAGCTGCCACCCGGTCCCGCTTCATTCCACGTTCTACTGACTGTTGACATATAGTGGAAGGCGTAGGAAGTGCAAACAGATCCATATCTTACTGGGATGTGAAAAGGCGATGAGTTGAAAATCAACCAGCCCCAGAATTTCCACTTCCTGTTTGGAAGTTTGCCTGCCCTATGAGTTTTGTTATACTCACAGACATAATTCAAACAGTTTTAGAAACTTCAGAGTGTTTTCTATCCAATAGTAATAATAATAATATGCATATATTAGCATCTGGGACAGAGTAGGAGGCAGTTCACTCTGGGCAAGCTATTCATCCAAAAGTGAAAATGCTGCCCCCTACCCCTAAAAGGTTTTAAACAATGCCACTTAATATAATAATGTTTACATACCCTACATTACTCATCTCATATGTATATATACTGTACTCTATATCATCTACTGCATCTTATGTAATACATGTATCACTAGCCACTTTAAACTATGCCACTTTGTTTATGTTAGAGCCGATTTGGGCATATTTTGTATAAAAGACTGAACATACTGAGCTCCATGTACATTTGTGTAAATATATTAAATATTAATGCATATGATGAAATATTAGGTACGTACCTTTATGATTTATTTACCGGATTGAGATATATTCATTTGTTATTAGTGTAACTCAGTTTTTGGCCCCCCCCTCTTGCCCATTCATTGTACTGTGTTAATTGTGTTAGTATAAAGGCAGGAAGTTGGGCCTTCGGGGGGAGGAGTCCTTGCTAGATGCGGGAGCGGTATAGTTTTTTGACCATACAGACATACAGACATATAGACATATAGACATACAGACATACAGACATATAGACATACAGACATATAGAAAGACAGACAGGTCATATTATATTATGTATTTGCATTTCAAGTAATCTCTGCTTTAAGTTGATTGGAGAATACCTTTGGTTAGATAAGAAGAATAAAAAAAATTATATATATATATATATAATTGGAATGTTTGATAAACTTGGGAATGGAATTCAAAATACAGCGCTGTGAAAACAATTAAGAAGTTTAAGTTTGGGAAACACAGATCCTATGCACAATGTAGCCTAATCATATATCTAATATTTGGCCTAACGTGGAAATGCAATCCATCAACGCAACGAATGGAACTTAAGGATCTAAAGATACTGCGTGTTAATAAAATGTAAAATGCCAAACTTGCACATGTGCAATTCAAAATGGGTCAATATGCTGAAATGGATGACTGTGTTTTTAAAGATTAAAGGAGGTCTAAAGGGGCATTACGTTTAACAATCAAACCAACAACCGTGTCATTGTAAATTGAGTGAACTAAAAGTGAATGATGGAGGAGGAAATCCCAAATAAGACTCCACTGGAGAGGGCAGAGGAGCATCTAAATTCACTCTATGCAGCCCGGAGAGGCAAACTTGGAGTGTGTACATGCAAAATGAATGAAATAAAAGTCCTTCTTGTTGATGGAGGAAACATTGCAACTGTGAATGAGAGTCTTGAAGCATTTGATGCTGTGCTCAATGACTTTAAGAATGCTCAAGAATCTGTGCTAGAGCTGGTCACAGGAGGAACAGGAGAGCATTAACTATTATCAACCAAGAATGAGAACTTATGAACATTTCCTGAAAGAGGTGGAAATATGGAAAAAGGCTGAAGTTGAGCCACAAACGCTCATTGAACCACATGACAGCATTTCCAATGTGTCAAAAATATCAAGTAAAACTAAGTATTCTAAGACTGCTTCCTCAGTGTCCTCTGAACGCCTTAAAGCCGAGGCAGAACGAGCAGCTCTACTAGCTCGCCAAGCATCATTACAAGACAAGCATGCATTGGAACTGGAGAAAGCTCAACTGAATGTTAGGATGGAAAAAATGGCACTGGAAACAGACATAGCAGCATATAATGCCAAACTGAAGGTCCTGGAGAGTACTGAGTCAACTTCTCAATCCCATTCTGTGGCAGCCCATTTACTAAGCCAAGAAGATGGAATGAACTCTTATTTTGAGAAACAGGAACCAGAGGTCTATGTGGAACCTGAACCATCACCTGTTGAGTTTGCTGCATTAGGTGCAGTTCCAAAGACCCCACTACAAAGAGTTTTACAACAACCGACCACAAAGCCATCAAACCCTATTCCGAAAACAGTCGTAAACCACACTCTTCAGCAGCCAACAGCAAGGTCTAGCAATCGACACAGAATCAACACTGCGGGTATCAGCCATAATACCAGCCATGATAACCTCTACTGTCATGCAAAGGCAGAATGAAATTGCTGACCTCCTTGTACTACAGCACAAACAAGCCACACTCCCTGTTAGGGAGATACCTATGTTTGAAGGTGATCCTCTAGACTTTAGGCCATTCATGCGTGCATTTGAGCATGGGAGAGAAGACAAGCAGTCACCAGGATAGGCTCTATTACCTGGAACAATACACCTCTGGTCAGCCCAAGGATCTGGTCCGTAGTTGTCTGCATATGGAAGCCAGAAGAGGCTATGCAGTAGCTAAGAGGTTGTTAAAGGAACACTTTGGCAATGAAATCAAAGTCACCACTGCTTACATGGAAAAGGCTTGGAACTGGACAAACATCAAACCCGATGATGGAAAGGGACTGGGTGGTTATGCACTCTAA
>NW_026601825.1:0-33485 GCF_029448725.1 Salvelinus fontinalis
ACTGTGTGTGTGTCTGTGTGTGACTGTGTGTGTGTGTGTGTGTGTGTGTGTGTGTGTGTGACTGTGTGTGTGTCTGTGTGTGACTGTGTGTGTGTGTGTGTGACTGTGTGTGTGTGTGTGTGTGTGTGTGACTGTGTGTGTGTGTGTGTGTGACTGTGTGTGTGTGTGTGTGTGACTGTGTGTGTGTGTGTGTCTGTGTGTGACTGTGTGTGTGTGTGTGTGACTGTGTGTGTGTGTGTGTGTGTGTGTGACTGTGTGTGTGTGTGTGTGTGACTGTGTGTGTGTGTGTGTGACTGTGTGTGTGTGTGTGCGTGTGTGACTGTGTGTGTGTGTGTGTGTGTGTGTGCGATTCAGTTCACATTGAGATGAGAAACATTATTGTTGTTAAACTGAAAACCTCATATAACTCCAACCTGGATATTTTTTTTTTTAAATCCTGACAAAAGTGAAAGGTCAATAAACAACAAATTCCTGGTAAAAGTGGGTCAGCCAAAATCCAGACTCATAAAATTCAGACTCATCAAATCCAGACTCATAAAATTCAGACTCATCAAATCTCAGAACAAGAAGGAAAGAGTGGGTTTGCTATGAGGACAGAATTGGCTGTCAATAAACAGCCATCTGTAGTCATCAATGGTCTATGGGTCCCCGAGGACACTGAGGAGCAATGGACCTAAGTAAGTATTTCTGTAGCCGGGCATACAATCCGTATTCATATCTGCCGTATCAATATAATATTCACAGCAATATGAAACACCACAACCCCAGTGTAAATCACTTACAGTACAAGCCAGCCATGTGCAAAATTATTTACACCAGATTTCAACACTTCAGATTTGACCCCACCGAACCCAAAACATTCGGTCAAAGATATTTTGGCAGGCACAGTCCAAGCCCAATTTAAAGTCCAGCTGCTGTTAACTACGTGGCTGAGCCGTGTGCAACTAGAAAAATCATGTTACAAAAACAAGGTGTTTTTTTTGTGTCAGAGAAAGTGCGTTAAAAAGAAGACGAGGAGGTGGCACACACACCCGGATGAAGAGCATCTTCTCTCCGACGCGATAGCGGCCCTGAGCCTGTCTCTCCACACAGAACTTATTGGGACACTTGCAGGGAGGGTCCTCAAAGATATGCTTCACCTGAGACGCACACATGCACAAACAAACATCATTAGATTAGTCCGGAGGTCAATCCAACAACCCTCCACAAAATGCATGTTAATCCTCCTAAATTCCTGGTAATCCTCCTAAATTCCTGGTAAACCTCCTAAATTCCTGGTAATCCTCCTAAATTCCTGGTAATCCTCCTAAATTCCTGGTAATCCTCCTAAATTCCTGGTAATCCTCCTAAATTCCTGGTAATCCTGATACATTCCTGGTAATCCTGATACATTCCTGGTAATCCTCATAAATTCCTGGTAATCCTGATACATTCCTGGTAATTCTCATAAATTCCTGGTAATCCTCCTAAATTCCTGGTAATCCTCATACATTCCTGGTAATCCTCATACATTCCTGGTAATCCTCCTAAATTCCTGGTAATCCTCCTAAATTCCTGGTAATCCTCCTAAATTCCTGGTAATCCTCCTAAATTCCTGGTAATCCTCATAAATTCCTGGTAATTCTCATAAATTCCTGGTAATTCTCATAAATTCCTGGTAAACTTAATAAATTCCTGGTAATCAATCTGTAAATAACATGTAGTATTTGGTAGCATTGCCTTTGAATTGTTTAACTTGGGTCAAACGTTTTGGGTAGCCTTCCACAAGCTTCCCACAATAAGTTGGGTGAATTTTGGCCCATTCCCATTCAGAGCAGGTGTAACTGAGTCAGGTTTGTAGGCCTCCTTGCTCGCACACGCTTTTTCAGTTCTGCCCACAAATTTTCTATGGGATTGAGGTCAGGGCTTTGTGATGGCCACTCCAATACCTTGACTTTGTTTTCCTTAAGCCATTTTGCCACAACTTTGGAAGTATGCTTGGGGTCATTGTCCATTTGGAAGACCAATTTGCAGCAGGTAGCCTAGTGGTTAGAGCATTGGACTAGTAACCAAAAGGTTGAAAGATCAAATCCCTGAGCTGACAAGGTGAAAATCTGTCATTCTGCCCCTGAACAAGGCAGTTAACCCCCTGTTCCTAGGCCGTCATTTAAAATAAGAATTTGTTCTTAACTGACTTGCGTAGTTAAATAAAGGTAAAATAAATATGTGTTGACTATCTTTGACAGAGGAATGGGAACACTGATATCAATGAAAAAAAAAAAAAAACAATAAAACTAAATTTTGTGACCAAGCTTTAACTTCCTGACTGATGTCTTGAGATGTTGCTTCAATATATTGACATAAATTTCCATCCTCATGATGCCATCTATTTTGAGAAGTGCACCAGTCCCTCCTGCAGCAAAGCACACCCACAACATGATGCGGCCACCCCCGTGCTTCACGGTTGGGATGGTGTTCTTTGGCTTGTAAGCCTCCCCCTTCTTCCTCCAAACATAATGATGGTCATTATGGCCAAACAGTTCTATTTTTGTATCATCAAACCAGAGGACATTTTTCCAAAAGTATGATCTTTGTCCCCATGTGCAGTTGCAAGCGGTAGTCTGGCTTTTTTATGGCGGTTTTGGAGCAGTGGCTTCTTCCTTGTTGAGCGGCCTTTCAGGTTATGTCGATATAGGACTCGTTGTACTGTGGATATAGATACTTTTGTACCCGTTTCCTCCAGCATCTTCACAAGATCCTTTACCGTTGTTCTGGGATTGATTTGCACTTTTCGCACCAAAGTACGTTCCTCTCTTGGAGACAGAATGCTTCTCCTTCCTGAGCGGTATGACGGCTGCGTGGTCCCATGGTGTTTATACTTGCGTACTATTGGTTGTACAGATGAACGTGGTACCTTCGGGCGTTTGGAAATTGATCCCAAGGATGAACCAGACTTGTGGAGGTCTACAATTTTTTTCTTCTGAGGTCTTGGCTGATGCCTTTTGATTTTCCCATGACGTCAAGCAAAGAGGCACCGAGTTTGAAGGTAGGCCTTGAAATACATCCACAGGTACACCTCTAATTGACTCAAATTATGTCAATTAGCCTATCAGAAGCTTCTAAAGCCATGACATAATTTTCTGAAATTTTCCAAGCTGTTAAAAAAACCACAGTCAATTTAGTGTATGTGAACTTCTGACCCACTGGAATTGCGATACAGTGAATTATAAATGAAATAATCTGTCTGTAAACAGTTGTTGGAAAAATGACTTGTGTCATGCACAAAGTAGATGTCCTAACCGACTTGCCAAAACTAGAGTTTGTTAACAAGAAATTTGTGGAGTGGTTGAAAAACGAGTTTTAATGACTCAATGACTGAGAAAATATGTAATTATGATAGCTAGGTCTATTTAACCTGAATGGATCATTAGTCATGTTAGCTAGCTAGCTTTTTACTCACCGTTTTTGGTCAGCCACAACGCCTTTCCCATTTGTCCAGCAAAAAGTAATTCCATTCAGCGCTGGCTGCACGGTACGCTAGACTTGCTAAACAGCTGCAACAATCCTCATTGACAAGCTTACCTCATCACTTTGACCTTCTGGATTTGGCGGGAGAATTAACGCAGCATCAATAACCTAGCGTTAACAACCCAACCATGCTCTTTGTGAAGAAAGCAACCCAACTGACTGACCCAATACCTGCCACCACCAGTCATCCAAACAACCCTGCATTTTGTGTAGTGTAATGTAGTGCATATGAATATATTTAAGGGGAGAAATACAGGTTAAATATGTAGTCTACACAATTTCCCAATTACTGTTTGCATGGTCAAATAAGGGGCAAATTATATATTTTTTTATTATTGGAAATAGATTGACATGCATGTACAGTACCAGTCAAACATTTGGACACACCTACTCATTCCAGGGTTTTTCTTTATTTTTACTATATTTCTACATTGTAGGTTAGTAGTGAAGACATCACAACTATGAAATAACACATATGGAATCATGTAGTAACCAGAAAAGTGTTAAACAAATCAAAGTAACCACTCTTTGCATTCTCTCAACCAGCTTCACCTGTAATGCTTTTTCTACAGTCTTGAAGGAGTTCCCACATATGCTGAGCACTTGTTGGCTGCTTTTCCTTCACACTGCGGTCCAACTCATCCCAATTGGGTTGAGGTTGGGTGACTGTGGAGGCCAGGTCATCTGATGCAGCACTCCATCACCCTCCTTCTTGGTCAAATATCCGTCACTTCCTCAGTTTCATTCCCATGTCTGCATTGATGTTGTTTTTGTTTCTCTTGTCCAGATGCTGTTCTTGCTTTGTTTCATGTCTATTATTTATTAAATCAGCACCTTGTACTTGCAACCCATCTCCCAGCGTCTGTAGTTACGGAACTGTTACACTTACACAGTCTGGAGGTGTGTTGGGTCATTGTCCTGTTGAAAAACAAATGATAGTCCCACTAAGCGTAAACCATATGGGATGGCGTATCGCAACACGTGCAGAGATCATCCGTACACCTTCTATGCGTCTCACAAAGACATGTTGTTTGGAACTAAAAATCTCACATTTGGATTTATCAGACCAAAGGACAGATTTCCACCGCTCTAATGTCCATTGCTCGTGTTTCTTGGCTCAATCTAGTCTTCTTATTGGTGTCCTTTAGTAGTGGTTTCTTTGCAGCAATTTGACCATGAAGGCCTGATTCAAGCAGTCTCCTCTAAACAGTTGATGTTGAGATGTTTCTGTTTCTTGAACTCTGTGAAGCATTTATTTGGGCTGCAATTTCAGAGGTGCAGTTAACTTTAATGAAATTATTCTCTGCAGCAGAGTTATCTCTGGGTCTTCCTTTCCTGTGGCGGTCCTCATGAGAGACAGTTTCATCATAGCACTTGATGGTTTTTGCGACTGTACAAATTTTCCAGATTGACTGACCTTCATGTCTTAAAGTAATGATGGACTGTCGTTTCTCTTTGCTTATTTGAACTTTTCTTGACATAATATGGACTTGGTCTCTTACCAAAAAGGGCTAGCTTCTGTATACCACCCCTACCTTGTCACAACACAACTGATTGGCTCAAACACATTAAGAAGGAAAGAAATTCCACAAATTAACTTTTAAGAAGGCACACCTGTTAATTGGAATGCATTCCAGGTGACTCCCTCATGAAGTTGGTTAAGAGAATGCTGAGTGTGCAAAGCTGTCATCAAGGCAAAGGGTGGCTATTTAGAAGAATCTCAAATGTAAAATATATTTTGATGTGTTTAACACTTTTTTTGGTTACGACATAATTCCATTTGTGGGATTTCATAGTGTTGATGTCTTCACTAATATTCTACAATGTAGAAAACAAGAGAAACCCATGAATGAGTAGGTGTGTCCAAACTTTTGACTGGTACTGTATATTATTAGGCTAGTGCGTAAAATGTCAAATTCATAGCATGGCGCTCCATTGTGCCTCCGGAATAATTTATGATCATAGAAATTATAGCGGTTGAAATCTAATTCATGAGAAATGGAAACGTGTTGACTCTACCGAGAGTCGCTTCGCTTTATTAGGAAAATGTATGTCAGACAAACAACGCTATCCCCGTGCCAATGAACGGAAGATAACCCCTTTATAATTATTCCAAAAAGAAAGTCTTTAAAAGTGAAGTTGCTGGTAGCCCTACCTGTCTGCGTTGAGGAGAGTTCGAGTCCGGGATCCACCGAATGAAACGGAATTTGAGTATTCATGGTGCGATTCCGGTAGCCTAACCTCGGAGAAACTATGTCATTAGGCTAACTGATACACATGAAATTAAATATGGTTCCCCGAAACGGAGTCGGACCATGGTCTTCCAATAGACACTGACGCACTGTCCTTTGACATGTTCATCATAGCGGTATTCGTGGGTGGGGTTTTGAAATTCGATTGGTTATGAGTAAGACAGCATTACATAATAAAACGCCTATTGATTATTGATTGGTGGAGTGGTGAAATCAAATCTGTGGGGAAAAAATGCTCGCCTATTTAACTGAACAGGGCTAATCCAAGATGACAAAGAGATGATCATAGGCTAGATTTCAAATAATCTAATATACTGGAATATTTACATATACAAGTCTGTACAGATCTCTTGATTGCATGTCAGTGGATTACATACATAAAGATGCATAGCTGTGAAGTCTATCCATCTGAAGTGATCTTGTCCAGGATATACTTTTGTAAATAACATGTAGGCGACAGTAGTAGAGAAGAGTGTACTTTTTTCATTTATACATGTCCTTTTTATTGATTTTGAAGGAACACGTCACATTCCCCTCCTATGCTCTCTTAAACCCCAAATCATGCAGCAAAGGAATGACATCCCATGAGAGAAACTATGGAAACTAGACATTATTTGTTTACATTTCCTATACATAAAAAAAAAACGGACAGTGGAGTCGTTTTTTTTGGCTATGATAATGAAATCAATAATATTCCATTTACTGGACAACCATCCCAGCTGCATGAAAACGCTGGTGTTCCAAGTCTTCTTTTTGCAGTTCGACACAGATTGTCAGATCTCACAACACCTGCATAGACGCCCGGCATTTTGCCTTCAAAATAAAAGTCGGCGGTATGACGCTATGTGTAAACGATTTTTTATTTTTTTCAGCTTTGAATAGTGCATGATGTAAAAAATATAACTACATGTGTGAAAATTCTAAACGAAAGACACAGACTACATTATATAAGATAGATAATATTATAAGGTTTAGCATATTGAGGAAAGGTTGGAGTTTAAGTAAATTAATGTCAAGAACATAATAATAGCCTACTGGTAAAAAAAATATATACAAATACATACAAATTTAAATAATAAAAAAACATTTGATTCTGATTGTAAGATTCTTGTTTATTTACTGGTGCTATTGTTCAAGGGATGCAATTTTGAAATGTAATGTTTAAGAAAAGTCACTGTATTTTTGTTCTACTGCACAAACAAATTGCACTGTACAGGAAAAATTATTGATTGTGTGTCCATAAAACCAGGGTTCAGTCTACTCACTAGAGTCCCTAGTCCAGTCTACTCACTAGAGTCCCTAGTCCAGTCTACTCACTAGAGTCCCTAGTCCAGTCTACTCACTAGAGTCCCTAGTCCAGTCTACTCACTAGAGTCCCTAGTCCAGTCTACTCACTAGAGTCCCTAGTCCAGTCTACTCACTAGAGTCCCTAGTCCAGCCTACTCACTAGAGTCCCTAGTCCAGCCTACTCACTAGAGTCCCTAGTCCAGTCTACTCACTAGAGTCCCTAGTCCAGTCTACTCACTAGAGTCCCTAGTCCAGTCTACTCACTAGAGTCCCTAGTCCAGTCTACTCACTAGAGTCCCTAGTCCAGTCTACTCACTAGAGTCCCTAGTCCAGTCTACTCACTAGAGTCCCTAGTCCAGTCTACTCACTAGAGTCCCTAGTCCAGTCTACTCACTAGAGTCCCTAGTCCAGTCTACTCACTAGTCCCTAGTCCAGTCTACTCACTAGAGTCCCTAGTCCAGTCTACTCACTAGAGTCCCTAGTCCAGTCTAATCACTAGAGTCCCTAGTCCAGCCTACTCACTAGAGTCCCTAGTCCAGTCTACTCACTAGAGTCCCTAGTCCAGTCTACTCACTAGAGTCCCTAGTCCAGTCTACTCACTAGTCCCTAGTCCAGTCTACTCACTAGAGTCCCTAGTCCAGTCTACTCACTAGAGTCCCTAGTCCAGTCTACTCCCTAGAGTCCCTAGTCCAGTCTACTCCCTAGAGTCCCTAGTCCAGCCTACTCCCTAGAGTCCCTAGTCCAGCCTACTCACTAGAGTCCCTAGTCCAGCCTACTCACTAGAGTCCCTAGTCCAGTCTACTCACTAGAGTCCCTAGTCCAGTCTACTCACTAGAGTCCCTAGTCCAGTCTACTCACTAGAGTCCCTAGTCCAGTCTACTCACTAGAGTCCCTAGTCCAGTCTACTCACTAGAGTCCCTCGTCCAGTCTACTCACTAGAGTCCCTCGTCCAGTCTACTCACTAGAGTCCCTCGTCCAGTCTACTCACTAGAGTCCCTAGTCCAGTCTACTCACTAGAGTCCCTAGTCCAGTCTACTCACTAGAGTCCCTAGTCCAGTCTACTCACTAGAGTCCCTAGTCCAGTCTACTCACTAGAGTCCCTAGTCCAGTCTACTCACTAGAGTCCCTAGTCCAGTCTACTCACTAGAGTCCTTAGTCCAGTCTACTCACTAGAGTCCCTCGTCCAGTCTACTCACTAGAGTCCTTAGTTCAGTCTACTCCCTAGTCCAGTCTACTCACTAGAGTCCCTCGTCCAGTCTACTCACTAGAGTCCCTCGTCCAGTCTACTCACTAGAGTCCCTAGAATACAAATCGGTTTAAACAAAATGCTAGGTCATAGGAAATGTTGCTGGACTTTTACTGTGGTCAAACAGCTTAAAATGTGGTGCCTGGAAACTATACGGTACAAATATAGCACTTTACAGGAAAAACGATTCATACGGAATAACACCTAGAATGATGCTGGCCTTTCTCCACCCATTCCATTGATCACAATGCAAATCACTGTATATGTAATACATATTGGCAACACTCCGTATTATTCAGAACACCATGGAATGACTCCATATATACATTCTACAGACACCCCTGAGTATTTCCTATAATACTTTTACTGTGGCACCCAGAATATGTGTTGCTCTATAGGCAAATAGGCATTCCATTTGCGTTGATTTGCATTGGGAACATTTATTTGACCTTAGAACATATATATATTTTTTTTACAAATGTAATGCAAATGCAACTTAAATATGAACAAATATGAATCATTGTTAATGTTTAGACAATAGTTGTTCATATATCATGAATAAATACAAGTTTTTCACACTTTATATAATATTACGTGGGGGACTTTTATTTTGAAAGTTTCTTAAATTCCGCAACACGGAAGTACTTTTTTTTTTTTTGTGTTGCTGACGACAAGCTGGTGACTCCTAGTTACAGGGCGGCAGCTTCGATCGCACATGGCAGACTACAAAAGGGTTGTGTTTCAGCTCGCAAAGCGGTTCACAAATATATTCAGAACACACTATGCAGCCGGTCTGTATACCTCAGTGTTGTGTGCAGCCTGTCCGAGTGGTGAGATGCCTTTGGATATACGGCGTAAAAAACAACATTATTTTATTGGGTTAGGCTGAAAGGCTGTAAAGTTGAGTAACCCACTGCTACTGTTCTAGATGACTGTTGGGAATATACAAGTAGACAAGGCAGTGGTTTTGGTTGGACAGTTGGAAAAACTTGCTGATGAGAATGGTTGGAGGTTGGCCCTTCCGTGGTGATTAAGGTCTGTTCCTCCATGGTTATAGTTAGTTAGCTCGTAGATTTAGCAAAAGCAGAGTGGGTAGCCACTTTGTCGATGTGCACAAGAGTAACTAACTAGGCACTTTTGCTAACCTTGCCTGGTGGGTTCTTCTAGATTTAGCGAACTGACGTTAACTAGCTCAATCTAGTCAAGTAGCCAACAAACATTCAACCTTGAAACTAAAAAGTTGATTTCCTTGCTCAAGTATGGGGATGTGCTTATCGTGCCTTGGTGGACCTGGAAACGACTTGTCCACCACACCAGATCGAGTAAGTAGCTTGTTACAGTAGCTAGGTTCATTATTAGCTTGGTTGCTGCCGGTAACTAGCGAGCTACACTTTATATATATTGCCAGCTGTGTATGTATACACACACACACACAATTGTCTATGTTTCAGGTCAACATCGTAAACAAATTGTACATATATTTGGATTCCAAAATGAAACAATGTAACATAAAACAGCGTAACCAATAAACACCAAAACAATAAGAATTATACGTTCCCATTCAGATTTCTGCTCTTCATTTCTCATTACTTTAATATTTTTTCTCTCCTCATTAATTTCATTTAACATTATACTTTTTTAATTTAAATTTTCCTCCCACTCAACATGTTCTGCTTCCTTCCCAGGAGACAAGGAGACTTGAGCTGGCAGAGGCCGCTGAGAAGAGACAGAAAGAGGTGTGACTGTTTTGGACAAGTTGTTATGACAACCATATACGGTAAGCTTACACTGGTACAGCAAAGGGCTGGTTTCCCGGACACAGATTAAGCCTAGTCCAGGATTGAAAAGCATTTTCCATGGAGATTCACTGTTAAATTATTCTTTTTTTTCAGTCCAGGACTAGGATTAATTTGTGTCCAGGAAACCAGCCCTATATAGCCCACACATGGTGGTCCTGTGTGGCTCAGTTGGATTAGGGTGTGGTGAGGTTGTGGGGTCAGTTCCCGCAGGGATCCTGTACACCACTGTACCATGAGTCATTTAGCTGGGATGAGTGTCTTCTAAGTGGCGTACTGTAGACAACCACTGAACAGTCAGTAGAGCTGGGCGATACGGACACAAATCCATATTGTGATAAATTGCCTGAATTTATGCGATAAAGTTTATAACATTTAATGTGCACCATTTGTACAAAATAAATGTTATCCTTTAAACTACTACTAGTTGTATGGTTGTAGCCATCTATTGTTCCATGAACAATCAGTCATATTAGAAAACATTTAATTTCAAAACACATCTCTAGTTATAGGCTACTTATCGTAATGAACGATATCTGCCAAAATGCCTGTGATAAGTGATTGGTATGGTTTATTTGTCCCAACTCTACCAGTTTATCTCAGCAGCCAGCCACTCTCCCAGTCTTGTTATTCGTATAGAAGAGCTTCCTGAGACAGAGTGGAGTCTGCTGGGAGAAGAGAGAAGGCATCTCATTACCTTTCCCTTTTACCACTATCGTGTTAACTGACCGAAAATCCCTACTGCGCTGGCTCCAATCCCTTCCCAGTACGGTTCCAGCAGCTACAGATGTAGGATCTTAATGTGATCACCCAGAACTTGCTGTATATTTGAGATTTAAAAAGTCTTCTGAACTTTGTAATTTCCACTGTGATATTTCAGACTCGATTTTTCCCTTACGAAAAATTTATCAACTCCTACAAAAAAAAAATCAATTTAATTATAATACACATAATAATTCACTTTTTCTGTTGCTGCGTGATAATGTTCAGGCTGTAGCAAACTGGCTCAAATGAAGATCCTACATCTGTACGGTAGATGTGCCGTGTAACCAGGTCAGCACACTGCAGCTCGGCTTGATTTCCGCTCCGTAGTGTGAAAAGGTTAGCCGAATATAACGAGGCTTGAACCAAGAAATCCAATCTAGAAATTCAATCTATGGTGTTTTGTACCCTTTGTTGCAAGGCTACTAAAGTCTCTTCAATCATAATGTTTAGTAGCTCCTCATAAGACTGGTGGGTAAATGTTTATTTTTTACTGTTATACAGAAATTCTTGAGTCAAAGCCAATTGTATCCAACCCATAAAACATGTCATCCTACTAAAGCATCGAGGTGAGTATGAAGACCGTGTTCTTAGCTCCATGTTTTGACTCGGCTGGTATTTCCTCCCACCACCCACACCACCCACCTCTCACTTCTGGTGCTGCACACCTTGTCATTCTGTCTTAACTTTATTTTAAACGTTCCTTACCCTGGTTCCAGATCTGTTTGCGCTGTCTTGCCAGCTCCAATGGTTATTGTCACTCCGTTGACCACAGGATTTGGCAAGACGGCACAAACAGATCTGGAACCAGGATATAACTTATGCTTTTCCCCGACACAACAACACTATATACTGGAACTTAATGCCTCTAACAGATCTGGGACCAGGCCTCTTGCCACATTGGAGGTCATATAATCCAGCATGTGTCAAACAGCTGGCAACTGGGTTCCCACTAGATAGGACAGCCACAAAGTCAAAATTGGCTATATTGTAAAATTCATGAAAGGGAAAAAAATCTAATTTTTGTTGTCTTAATTTAAGGTAAGGCATAAGGTTAGCATTGTGGTTATGGTTAGGTTTAAAATAATATTTTAAGAAGATAAATTGTAGAAATACGTGGTGTTTATGACTTTGTGGCTGTGGTAACTAGTGACGACCTGGCAACGGCTATCTGTCTGCATGAACTGTACTGAATGTTTTTTTTTTTTTTTTACCGTTATTTTACCCGGTAAGTTGACTGAGAACACGTTCTCATTTGCAGCAACGACCTGGGGAATAGTTACAGGGGAGAGGAGGGGGATGAATGAGCCAATTGTAAACTGGGGATTATTAGGTGACCATGATGGTTTGAGGGCCAGATTGGGAATTTAGCCAGGACACCGGGGTTAACACCCCTACTCTTACGATAAGTGCCATGGGGTCTTTAATGACCTCAGAGAGTCAGGACACCCGTTTAACATCCCATCCAAAAGACGTCACCCTACACAGGGCAGTGTCCCCAATCACTGCCCTGGGGCATTGGGATATTTTTTAGACCAGAGGAAAGAGTGCCTCCTACTGGCCCTCCAACACCACTTCCAGCAGCATCTGGTCTCCCATCCAGGGACTGAGCAGGACCAACCCTGCTTAGCTTCAGAAGCAAGCCAGTAGTGGTATGCAGGGTGGTATGCTGTCTCTCAGGAAGTCTGACAACTGGCTGCCCTGCTCAATGGCGAGCACTACCCTCTCTCTGGAAGTCTGACAACTGGCTGCCCTGCCCAATGGCAAGCACTATCCTCTCTCAGGAAGTCTGATAACTGGCTGCCCTGCCCAATGGCGAGCACTATCCTCTTTCAGGAAGTCTGACAACTGGCTGCCCTGCCCAATGGCGAGCACTATCCTCTCTCAGGAAGCTCAGTTTGATTTGCAACCCTTCTGTATCTAGCGTTTAACCGTACAAATAGAATTACGTTCAACATAATATTTCTAGTCAGATCATGACATGCACATGTAGGCCTGTATTCTAGTAAAACTCTTGTCTGTAAATTCTCTCAATTTTGCGAGACCCATTTCTGAAAAGATCGATGAAGTGAACTGAAGACGATGAATTAACTCGTTTCAACTGAACACATGATAAGAGACGTTAGACTTGTAACAGTGTAGTCAACACTATGGGCCCTTGTCTAAAGTAGTGCACTATATAGGGAATAGGGTTCAATAGGACCCTGGTCTAAAGTAGTGCACTATATAGGGAATAGGGTTCTATAGGGCTCTGGTCTAAAGTAGTGCACTATATATAGGGTTCTATAGGGCCCTGGTCTAAAGTAGTGCACTATATATAGGGTTCTATAGGGCCCTGGTCTAAAGTAGTGCACTATTATATATCAAATCGAATTTATTTATATAGCCCTTCGTACATCAGCTGATATCTCAAAGTGCTGTACAGAAACCCAGCCTAAAACCCCAAACAGCAAGCAATGCAGGTGTAGAAGCACGGTGGCTAGGAAAAACTCCCTAGGAAGAAACCTAGAGAGGAACCAGGCTGAGGGGTGGCCAGTCCTCTTCTGGCTGTGCCGGGAGATTATAACAGAACATGGCCAAGATGTTCAAAATGTTCATAAATGACCACTATGGTCAAATAATAATCAGGAGTAAATGTCAGTTGGCTTTTCATAGCCAATCATTAAGAGTATCTCTACCGCTCCTGCAGTTTCTAGTAGAGGTCGACCGATTATGATTTTTCAATACCGATACCGATTATTGGAGGGCAAAAAAAGCCAATACCGATTAATCGGCCGATTTTTATTAAAAAAAAATTATATATATACCGTAATTTCCAGACTATAAGCCGCTACTTTTTTCCCACGCTATGAACCTCGCGGTTTATACAATGACGCGGCTATTTTTTTTTTTTTTTTACAAGATTCATGCCGCCAAAAAACTGAGCACCGTCACATAATGTGACGTAAATCGAGCGCGCTCAAACTTCCCATCATTCTGATTACGGTAGTCATCTTGTCACCCTCATCATGGCAAAGACACGGAGAAATGCATATGATGCAGCGTTCAAGTTGAAGGCGATCGATCTGGCTGTTGGAAAAGGAAATAGAGCTGCTGCATGGGAGCTTGGCCTTAATGAGTCGATGATAAGACGTGGGAACTGTGCAGATCCGACTGAAAGCCAAAACAATCGCCACCGCAATGAAGTTTGACTTTCTTGGTAGGCTACTGTTTACTGCTATTTATTTTTTATTTTTGTTACAAGCCGTGTTTCGTTAAAGCCTATTTATTTTTGTTACAAGCCGTGTTTCGTTTAAAAGCCTATTTATTTTTGTTACAAGCCGTGTTTCGTTTAAAGGCTGTGTAAAGTTCATTTGTTTCAATGTACCGGTAGGCACTTGCGGCTTATAGACATGTGCGGTTTATTTATGTACAAAATACATATTTGTAAAAAAATCTGTGGGTACGGCTTATATTTTGCACTTTCTCTACTTTGCACTTTCTTCCAATGCAAACCAACCATTCCAGTGTTTTTTTTTTTTTAGTTTTTTTTTTACTTGCTGTGTTGTACTCACTTCGCCTCCATGGCCTTTTTATATTTTTATTTATTTATACATATCTGTTTGCCTTCACCTCCCTTATCTCACCTCACTTGCTCACATTGTATATAGACTTATTTTTTTTTATTTTTTTTCACTGTATTATTGACTATATGTTTGTTTTTACTCCATGTGTAACTATGTGTTGTTGTATGTGTCGAACTGCTTTGCTTTATCTTGGCCAGGTCGCAATTGTAAATGAGAACGTGTTCTCAGTTTGCCTACCTGGTTAAATAAAGGTGAAATAAATAAAATAAAAAAATATCTCCATCTGTATCCTAACTGGTGTTAAGGTCTGTGTTTCGTTTAGGCTTACACCACCGTGCCAATTTTATAACTGTGTAGATATCCATAGGACAAGGTAACTCTGATCAATATTGGCTAAATATAAGCGAAGATAAAAAAAATTGTAGTGGATTTATGAAAATATGTTGACAAACGTTACCTTATCCTAGTGAGATTTACACGGGTATCAAAACGTCGAGGCGGTTTAAGCATGCACGAAACACAGACCTTATTTGAAGTAGATCAAGACATTCTCTATGGAAGACATGAACGGTAAAATAACGAAGGAACCCCTTTCAAGTTCAGCCGCAAGTTATTACAGGAATTATAACGCGTCGACTATTTCTCTCTAAACCATATACCTTTGACTAATCCGGAAACTATCACCTCAAACAAAACGTTTATTCCGTTCCGTATTTTATCTAACGGGTGGCATCCATCAGTCTAAATATTCCTGTTACATTGCACAACCTTCAATGTTGTCATAATTACGTAAAGTTCTGGCAAATTAGTTTGCAAAGAGCCAGGCGGCCCAAACTGTTGCATATACCCTGACTGCGTGCAATGAACGCAAGAGAAATTACACAATTTCACCTGGTTAATATTGCCTGCTAACCTGGATTTATTTTAGCTAAATATGCAGGTTTAAAAATACTTGTATTGATTTTAGGAAAGGCATTGATGTTTATGGTTAAGTACACATTGGAGCAATGACAGTCATTGATTGTTTTTATAAGATAAGTTTAATGCTAGCTAGCAACTTACCTTACTGCATTCGCTAACAGGCAGGCTCCTCGTGGAGTGCAATGTAATCAATGCAAGATTGGATCCCCCGAGCTGACAAGGTTAAAAATCTGTCGTTCTGCCTCGTTCCTAGGCCGTCATTGAAAATAAGAATGTGTTCTTAACTGACTTGCCTAGTTAAATAAAGGTGTAAAATAAAAAATGTTATAAACTTGAAATCGGCCATTCCGATTTATCGGTCGACCTCTAGTCTCTAGAGTTGAAAACAGCAGGTCTGGGACAGGTAGCACGTCCGGTGAACAGGTCAGGGTTCCATAGCCGCAGGCAGAACAGTTGAAACTGGAGCAGCAGCACGGCCGGGTGGACTGGGGACAGCAAGGAGTCATCAGGCCAGGTAGTCCTGAGGCATGGTCCTAGGGCTTAGGTCCTCCGAGAGAGAGAGAGAATTAGAGAGAGCATGCTTAAATTCACACAGGACACCGGATAAGACAGGAGAAGTACTCCAAATATAACAAACTGACCCTAGCCCCCCGACACAAACTACTGCAGCATAAATACTGGAGGCTGAGACAGGAGGGGTCAGGAGACACTGTGGCCCCATCCGATGATACCCCCGGACAGGGCCAAACAGGAAGGATATAACCCCACCCACTTTGCCAAAGAACAGCCCCCACACCACTAGAGGGATATCTTCAACCACCAACTTACCATCGTGAGACAAGGCCGAGTATAGCCCAAAGATCTCCACCACAGCACAAACCAACGGAGGGGCGCCAACCCAGACAGGAAGATCACATCACATATATAGGGTTCTATAGGATCCTGGTCTAAAGTAGTGCACTATATAGGGAATAGGTTTTTTTAGGGCTCTGGTCTAAAGTAGTGCACTACATAGGGAATAGGGTTCCAGTGGGGACAGAGCCGTGTGTCTGTAGCTGCCATTCTGACCTCTCCATCTCCTCTTAGACAACCTACAGGGGTGTCAAAAAACCCCAAGCAGTTGAGAGAAATAAAAAGAATAAGGAGATGGAGAAACAAGAGATGAGACCGTCTCCGCCTGGAGGAGAAGGAGGAGGAGGAGGGCTGAAGGTTAGTCCTCATATTTTCAACACAGATTATGTCATGTCACAGTCTGCCTGCAACTTCAGGAGGTAAGTCTCTTAACGAATCAGCACACCTTTGAGAAAGGCAAGACGGCCTAACCTTGTATTCTTTGCTGGCTTATATATATTCCTTTTTAAATAATGAATGAATCATATAGGTCATTTGTTTTGAGCTAGAATAGTTAAAGGATGTAGCCCAAAACATAAAGGCGTTTTAATGTCTCCGACTACATGAATGACTGAATCTGCTTTATTTATGCCACATCCCACTTGTTGTTCGAATGTTTCCTGTTTCTCTCAACAGGTCATTTATTTGTCTACGAGTATGCTTTTCCCCTTTTTGAGGAGATGCGTGAGCTGTGTCTATTCCATCCTTTAATACCATGTTTTCTTCTGTTTTGTAGTGGCAGGTAGGCTAAAGATAGACATGGAGAGATCCTGGAAGTCTCAATGTAGACTGAGGTTCAGCTAACAACATGAAGAGTGTTGGTACCAGTTGACTTAAAGGCTTTTTTTTTTTTTTTTAATGTCAGCCCATTCTACTAGATTTTTTTATTTTTAAATGCAAGGTTTTTTTTATATTTTTTTTAGAGCCGATTGTGTGTCTGCATCTCTCAACTTCGTAGGATAGTTTGCCGGGCTTTGACGCTGGTTAAAAAAATAAAAAATAAAGATTCTGTTGGCCAATGTTGGCCGTGTGAATCACAGGACATGCCTCCCTTAATGCCAAGATATACAAGAGAATATGCAAGCCAGCCAATGGAGCTTTAGAACAGACAGGGTGGCGTAGCTATGAATAGAATATAAACACTCAGAGGAAATATGCTCTCACACTACATCGATAAACTGTACCAGGCGTCTTGCAGTGAACTCTCTCTCTTTGTGTTCTCTTTGTCCTCTCGCCTTTCTTTCTCTCAGCCATTTCAACTTTGCCAGCTTTAACACCATGGCGCTTACTTCTTTTGCAATTGTTTCAGACATTTTGAACTTTGAGGAATATTCTTGTGATCTATTTACTGTATAGTATATTTTCCTTCTAAAATAATTTTATGCAACAAAGTCCTTTTTACTGTTCAAAATAGGCCTAGATGATTCAAATGACATTTTCTATTGTAGATCAGTGTGAAAAAAACTACGTTTCCCATAGCTACTGATGAACCACATGTGAACGTTTTAGAGTTCCCGCACCAGCACTATTCAGTTGACTTCACTTTAGTGTTTGATTTTCATATGTCTGTGCAATATAAGTTATTTGCTACACGTTGTATTGGTTTGTAATGTATGAAGAAAATGCTATATTTTAAATGAGGTAAGAGGTTTGAGTCGTGAAAGCCTGATGAAAGTGTTTTTTTTATGCATGAATATTTCTTCTTTTTTTCCTCTCATTTCAACCTGTTCAGTAATATTGTTGTCATGACAATGTTCCAGGAATTATTTTATCCAAACATACACCGGTGTCACAATGTTCTTTCTTGGGTATGCAGTCTGTTGTCAGGATGGTAATAGGACTACCGTTATTCACCAGGTTTCAGTCCATTTCAGTTCAGGAAGTACACTGAAATTACAATTATCTGCAATGCTTTTCAATGAGGAATTTTTTTGGGGGATTTACTTTCTGAATTTAAATAGAATTGACCCCAACCCTGTCATCCACTGGGGCGTACCTGTCCACGATGATAACTCTGCAGATCTGTCATCCACTGGGGCGTACCTGTCCACGATGATAACTCTGCAGATCTGTCATCCACTGGGGCGTACCTGTCCACGATGATAACTCTGCAGATCTGTCATCCACTGGGGCGTACCTGTCCACGATGATAACTCTGCAGATCTGTCATCCACTGGGGCGTACCTGTCCACGATGATAACTCTGCAGATCTCAGAAGGAAATGGGAAGAGAGCCTGAACCAGCAGGTGTTATTGTGCACTTGGAAGTATTGCATTTATACCTGCCTTGCTTTTTATACTTGAGGTTTCTTCTTCCTATACCCACCTAGTGCTTCAAAGGCTCTTGCCATTTTGAGGTGCATGAAGTCACGCCAATGTCATTTTGTTGAAATAAAGTTGTCAGATGACTTGTTTATGACCTTTTGACCTGGGGCAATTGTGCACCGCCTTATGGGACTCCCGATCACGGCCGGTTGTGATACAGCCCAGGATCGAACCAGGGTCTGTAGTGATGCCTCTAGCACTGAGGTGCAGTGCCTTAGACCGCTGAGCATAACAATGTGTTTATAAATAATGTAAAATAATAAACAATTTGTCACATACACTGGAAAGGTGCAGTTTACAGGGTCAGCCATAGTACAGCACCCCTGGAGCAAATTAGGGTTATAAGTGCCTTGCGCAAGGGCACATTAACAGATTATTCACCTTGTCGGCTCGGGTATTCAAACCGTCAACCTTTCGGTTACTGGCCCAACACTAACCACTAGGCTACCTGCCACCCTTTATGATGGACACACAAATCAGTTAATTGGTCACGTACACAGATATATATATATATATATATAAAAAGATGCTTTTATCTTGCTCCAACAGTGCAGTAATACACATATAAACCAAAAAGTAATAGAAAGATATTAAGAAATATCAGAACGAGCAATGTCATAGTCCGGAATATACAGTGTGTGTACACTACTTGTCAAAAGTTTTAGAACACCTACTCATTCAAGGGTTTTTCTTTATTTTTACTATTTCTACTGGCCTCTTTCTAGAGCTCCGACTTCCCGATTCATCTCGAAAGCACCATAATAGCTCAGAAATGAGCGAAATGACAGGCTACTTTGACACTGACAAACTGAGATGAATGAAAACCACCTCTTCTTGAGTCCATCAATACCCAACGCCTAGTTGTGTGGAGACTATAGGAAATTATAGTCCTAAAAATGCTTTCCAGTTTCACTGATTCACCCAAAGATGTGCGGCTCACTCACTGGTGATGGCCTATGCGCGCGTCCCCGACTGTAGACTATGCCTTGTATTGTACACTCCAATAGGCTATTTATCCTCTGTGGCAAACGTTTAGGCGTTCTCATGGTGTAGTAGGCTATTCTGAATTATTAAATGTATTTCTGAACAGACAGCAGTAACTCTATAACTTTGGCACATTTATTTCAATTTCTCATGCGTGCTTCAGCTCCTCCAGAACCCTTCGTATGATTCTATAAGGGGAATGATGAAGTGCGACGCTGGAGAGATGAGAGTTGCAGGCTCATGTCTATCAGAGCAGAGAGAGATTTTAGAAAGGGAATCTCATTCTAGTTTGGTGAGAGATACAGGGGGGGGGGGGGGGGGAATTAAGGAGGAGGCAACTCAAATGAACTTTGTTCGTGTTTATTAGAACTTTACATTGTAAAAAGTGACACTTATTTTTCATGCCACGAGAGGTACCAGATCCGGCCAAATAGGGTCCGGAACGAAACAGTCCAAAACGTAGAGGTGCCGGATCTTGTTCCGACAGGATTCGGCTCAAATTAAGCACTTGAACTTGTGTTCCTCCACCTTTCCTTAGCTCTGTTGTGGATTGTGTTTCTGTACGCCAATGGAAAGTCGACAAAACAAAGAGCAAACCAGCCATGTATTGAATACATGGAATTGGATTGGGATGGTACTGATGAATGAATCAGGCACACAATCTGCTTATTTTTGAAATATTTTTTTGAAATCAGGTATCAAATTTGATTTGTAATATTGGTTGGTGAAATATGCTTAAAATGAGTCATTTCCCATAATTCTGTACCTTTGGATAGTTGCACTTCCAATTTTGATCATCATGATTTTAGTGACTGCAAAGAAAATGTATAGATCTACTGGGATTTTTAAAATACAAAACTAACTTCCTGTTTTTTCCGCTTGGACACAAGAGACAAGTATAGTCGCGTTAATCTTTTTTGTTGTTGCAAGCAGTCGTGTTCTTTTGATGAATGTATTTATGTTTTAAAAAGACAACTACATTTTGAAAATCCATTTCCTGTTTTGAAACTCGACAACCTTGTTCCAAAAAAAATAGTAGGTAAAGACAGTTGTTTCCTGATTGAAATAGTACAAGAGTACACCATGAGGGACTCGTTTCTCTACCAGCAGGTTGCGGGAGGACCACAGTGCGTCCTTCAGACACGTGAGGGTGGGCCAGAGCTTTGTGGAGGCCTTCGGCCCACCCCATAACAGCACGAGCTGGAGCGTTAGGTCTTCCCCTGCTGGCGGACATGAGATCAGGGCCTGTTTTCTTCCACAGGTCCCTGGCGGGTCTCCCAGAGAACATATATTTTCTTATGGAAAAGTTTTATTGTTGCATTTTCTTTGAAAACAGCTCATATATATTTTTGTACATCATATTATACACATAAAAACGGCATTAAAGCATCAAAAACTATTTGAATTTGTTTTGATTAAATGGGTGACTGACCACTATCTAGTGACATAGACTTGCTTAATTAAACGCAATATCCATCATGACTATAATAAACAAACCATCCGGTTGGCTTCGTCTGCTTTTTCTTTACAACGGCAGGGGGTGCACCGTTCCTGGAGGTACTGCAATACCAGGTCGATGCGTGGAGTGGACGGAGCAAGCCCCTATTCCATCTCCCTATTCCAAAAATCAATTTAATATATGGTCCCCAGATAGGGGACGTATCAGATATTAAACTGATAAGAACAGATTTTTTTTTTTTTTTTTGGAAAAAGAATTTTATTTACATTTCTCATTGAAATACAATTACATAATCAGTGCATTACATAACATCGATTCATAAAAACAGTATCCAAAAATAGTGTAACAATATAACAATAGCAAAACTACTCAAAAAAATGCAGTTCTGCAGAACCTGACCAGTGTTATTACATTCAAGTTTAACTTGCCTCTAACAATCTCTAAAAAACAATACAAAGAATTCTATAAATACAAACATATACATATACCAAAGTGAATTCTGAATAAACCTCAGTGTATATCAAATATGTACAAAGGCTTAGCCTACATTTCAATTGGCTCTAAAAACATTTAAAGTGAAGGGTAAACCCCTTTCCATTTCTGTTTCACTGATACAATGCCCCACTTATCTATTTCGAATTGTATTCTTTTCCAAATGTCCTGTTTTATAAATTCAACTAATCCCGTCGGTGACCACTTGAGGGTGTCATTGACCGCACCACATCTGGCCTCCCAAAGTTTGGTCTTGATAAGGGACACCAGAGTCACTAATGCTAATAATTGCACCCTTTCCACATTTTTTAGTTCAAGTTTGGCTACCCCTTCATAATCAATGTTTTTTAAAATCACAAAAAATTGTTTAATTTTTCTCCAAACCAATTTGGCAAAAGAACATTCCCATAAAACATGGGGAATTGTTTCAATTGCAAAACAATTGTCCCTGGGACAAAATTTATTCAGGGTCAAATTATGATCATATAATGTTGATCTGACCGGAAGACGTCTGTGTAAAACAAGCCAATTAAAATCTTTCAGTCTGTTGTCTAACCCTTTTAATTGTGCCCGTAGCCAGGTGGAAGGCGATATTGGTAATCGGTCTCTAGGACGACAATTTTCTATTAATTTTTCGTATAGCAATCTGTGGTTGATTACGTTTTCTTTTACTTTGCAGACAGGGGTTTTCTTTGCCCATTCCACTATTTTCTTAAAATGTAATGGGATACTTTCAGCTTTTGGCTTACTATTATCCCATTCCACCATGAACCTTAACGGTACAGACAGCCAGAATTTGATTAAAATATGACATTTGTGTACAGAAGACGGCAAAATACAACAAACGTTTGAATAGAACAACGCATCTAGTTTGAGAGGAATATGAGGGAAATCCCTTCCACCAGCCTCTATAGGCTGGTACATCCGATCTCTACGGATGTACTCATATCCCCCCCAAAAGAAATTAAACAGTGCCCGTATGAAAGTTTTCCTGAGAGACACCGGCATGGGAAACACATAGGCAAGGTGAAGTAATGAAGGCAGAATGTCCGCCTTCAGCACTAACACCTTCCCACTAAAGGATAGTCGCCTCACTTTCCACAGTCCCAATCTTTTATTAAGAGATACTAGTTTTTCTTTCCAATTAAACATGTCATCTTTAATTTCATTTCCGAAAGATATGCCGAGCACTACCATTGGTCCTGTGCACACAGTCAAACCACATAACTGATCAGTTCTCCATTTCCACGGTCCCATATATTTTATTTCTGTTTTATTCTTGTTTATCTTTGACCCAGAGGCAACAGAGAATTCATCCATGACTTTGATAGACTCTTTCAAGCTCAGGTCGTCCTGTAAATATAAAACTGTGTCGTCCGCATATTGCGAAATTTTTAGGATATCCCCTCCGGGTAAACGGATGCCTTTGATGTTGTAATTTGTCCTAATTGCGCATGCAAAAGGTTCGATATATAAAACATACAATAGAGCAGATAGAGGGTCCCCCTGCCTGACACCTCGTAATTGCTTGATGACCGTTCCCATATTCCCATTAATATTTACCCTGCTACCCACATTACTATAAAGAATTTTTACCCATTTCATAAAATTATTTCCAAACCCAAATTTTCCCATAACTCTAAATAAAAACTCATGGCTTACCATGTCAAAGGCTTTTTCCTGGTCCAAATTCACAGTAATAGCTGGCAAGTGCCTTTCCTCTAAATATGCTTGAACGTCTCTGTGCAATTGCAAGTTCCAGGTTAATTTTCTCCCCACCACACCGCATGTTTGGTCTAAACCAACAACATATGCCATGGCAGATGATAGGCGATTAGTTATGGCTTTGCTTAATAATTTATAGTCAACACACAACATTGTTAAAGGTCTCCAATTTGCTAATGTCTTGGGGTCTCCCTTTTTGTAAAGTAGAGAGATTACCCCCTCGCACATCGAACCTCCCATATGCTCCAAACCAAATATACTTCTAAACACTTCCAACAGATGACATCCAATTAAATCCCAAAAAACGATGTAAAACTCTTTAGAGAGCCCATCCACTCCTGGTACTTTGTTATCTTTCATGCTCTTCAGTGCCATATAAATTTCATCTAATTTCAATTCCCCTTCTAATTGGTCTCTAATATCTAAAGGTATCTGCACATCCACGCATTTTAAAAATTTAGTCCCCTTCTCATAATCAATTGTTTGTTTTTGAAATAGCTGAGAAAAGTGATGTGTAGCGACACCAAGCATGCCATCTCCATCCTCAACCATCTCCCCATCTTGGTCCAATAAAGCCGAAATAGTCCTCCTCTTTCCCCGTGATTTAATTTGTTTGAAAAAATATGCAGAGCACTTCTCATCATTTTCCCATTTATCCTGCTGACTTTTAAACATGAAGTCTCGAGCTTTCTTTTCAAAAAAAGCATGCTGCTTTTTCTGTAGGATACATAATTTGTCTTTATCTAATCCACCACCATTCAAATTACCTTGGATGTGTAGATCTTTTAGTTCATTCTGCAATTCATAAAAATCTTTGTGGGTATTACGTACTTTGTCTTTGCAAAAGTTCTGAATAAAAATCTTGATTCTTAATTTTGTGCTCTCCCACCACTCTATGACAGTAGAATAAAACGGTTTCATAGTTACACAGCCCTGGAAAAAATACCTAAATCTTGTCTCAAAAGTTGTGTCATGTAAAATGCCGTTATTAATTTTCCAATACCCTTTTCCAAATTCAATTGTTTTTAATTCTACTGTCACGGACAGGCAGCTGTGGTCCGAATAGAATACCGGAGTGACGCGCGCAGAGGACACACCGAGTCCACGCGGAGCAAACAGATAATCTATTCGGCTCCTCGCGCCCCTGCTGTTTTCCCAAGTGAAACCTGTAGCATCCGCGTGCTCCACTCTATACGTATCAACCAAATTATATTTACCTATTAAACTTTTTACAAGATGCCCTCCTAGATTACCTCGGTCGTATGATACATTAAAATCTCCCCCCATAAACACCTGTCTGTTTGTCATAAAAATAGCGTCTAGGTCGTTAAGCATTTCCCTCCTTTCCTTGGGTGTCGATGGTGCATACACGTTAATAAATCTAAAACATTTACCCCTCCAATCGATATCTACTATTAAAACCCTCCCGTGTACAGCCGAAAAACTCCCTACTATTTTTAAATCCCTATTCCCACATAGCACCCCAACCCCTGTTGAATGCACCCCGCCTACACTCCACCTCGACTCTCCCTGAACCCATTCCTGCGTAAACCTCTCCACGTCATTTTGATCTTTTAAATGTACTTCTTGTAAAAAACACACAGAGAAGCAAATGGAGGACAAATGGGAAAAAACAGTCGCCCTTTTAACTGGGTTCCTAAGCCCTCTAACATTTATGCTAGCTAGGTTTAAAAAAGACGACATGGGATAAGGAGGGAAACGGACTACTATCTAAAATATGACATTTTTCCATACTCACTTTAAATACATCTCCTCGTTAGGAGGCCTATCCGGGAAACGGTGGTCTCCTGCGGGAGGACTGTCCACAAGGATCTTGGTCGGGAAAACCCTTTCCTCCTCCATCTGTGTGGGCGCTGGAACACCGCTGGGTGCCAGACCGCTGCTGTCGATGGAGCTGCCTGACGGGGAAAGCAGAGTCTCTTCTGCGCTGCCCGGGTTTCCCTCGCCTTTCTCCTCAGACCTCCCGCTTTCCAAAACACTGAAACGGTTTCCCCCCAGAGCAGACTTCTCCGTCGCCTCCATGCTGATGAGTGGGGAAACAGGGCTCATCTGCTTCCTCTTCACCGAGCACTTCCTCCTCTCTCTCACCGTTGTCCAGCTCTCCTGAGCCGAGGGCGCGGTGGGCTCTCCCTTCTCCCCCTCCACTTGCTTGTTCCAACTCCCGTCGGTCTCTCCGCTCTCCTCGTGGGATGATGATGGCGTCTCACTCCCGCTCTCCTCGGACCCTCGCAGTTCTCTCTCCATCACCAGCTCCTCCACCACCTCCTCAATGGCGCGTAGTTCCATTCCTTCTCCCTCGTCTGGTCTTTTCCCGCTCTCTGGTCTTTTGTCGCTCTCCGCTCTTTTCCCGCTCACCGCTCTGGCGTAAGAGGGGGCTGCCTTCGGGCAGTGACGGAACAGGTGGTCCTCTGAGTTGCACAGACTGCAGCGCTTGGGCACGGTGCAATCCCTCATTATATGGCCCAGAGTCCCACAGTTTCTGCACCTTGTCTGGGTGCAGGCATCAGCGAGGTGCCCGTAGGTGCTGCACTTCCTGCAGAAACGAGGCTGACCAGCATACATAAGGTAGCCCCTGTCTGCTCCGATGGAAAAAGAAGCGGGTGGATGGCGGTAGCCATCATGGCCGCTCTCGTCCTCCTTTAGCAGCACACGGAACTGCCTCTTCCCTGTCCAGATGCCCAGGGCGTCCTTAATGTCTCTCACTCCTGGCAAGATGGTCACGTACCGGCTGAGGTAGCACACTAATGTTTCCTCTGTGACCCATGGGTTGAACATGTGCACCGTTAGCACCCTCATGTTGTGCCTGCACAGGGACTCCACTTGAAAAGCACTGAGGGCGGGTGCTGTCGCGTTCGCGCGGAAAAGCCCTCTCACCTCCTCCAGCCTGGTGATGGTGTAGAACGAGACGTCGTAAAACTTCTCCGGTGTGTTCTGTTGCAGGCAGTGCACGTCGTCTGCTGTCAGGCGTAGCGGTCCAAAAAGAACTTCCTTCCCAAAACGAAATCTCTCCATCAAACTATCATTTCCGGTCCATTGAAAACGCAGCGTGTTCTTCAGTCCAGCGGCTGCTGACTGTGATGTGGCCGATGTCGACATCGCACCTCCTTGTGGATCCCGCGGGTACTTCTCGCGATCTTTTTCTTGATCTTAGCCAAAAGGCCGAGAAGCGATACCGCAATGCTTTCGGGAGGAAGGTGCCGTTCTCAGACACGTCAAATCTGGAAACGCTTACAGCAAAATGAGCTCTGTAAACTTTACATCAAATATCAAAGATTATGATGCTGTTAAAAAATGGTGGCATAGATCGGGATTTGATCAACGTCGGGAAAAGACACTTTTCACTGATACAATGTAACACATTGGTAGGATACAAAGTCACGCGTTCATCCGCCCTCCAATCGGAAACTAGACAAATCCTTATTGAGTTAAAACCAGATTTACAGATAAATTGGAATAATCTATCAAATACGGGTGGGAGAAACAATTTGCAGATAATAATATTGACATAACATTTTATCTTTTATAAAATATCTCAGGAAGCGTTGATGCCACAAGGGAACAAAACAAATTGTCCACTTGGTGGCGCCAGACTTCCACCGACCGTCGCCTTGTACAAGCAGTTCTATGTTGTCAATAAAATACACTTGAATGTTGAACCACTTGACTTCAATACATACATCATCAACGCAAAAATAGCCTATGTATTTTTTAATCTGTCTGTAGAGCCTTGTATGATAAGGCCATTGTGAGGAGGCCTTTATATATGTTATACCAGACACTGCTGTCGGGGATGCCATCCAGCACCCTGTCCATCAAACGCTCAAAAGTAGCTGGAGCGTTGCACAGGCCAAAACACGGGACCTTGAACTGCCAGTGTCCTCTGTTAGTGGAGAACACAGTTTTGGCTCTGGCCTCTGGGGAGAGGGGCACCTGCCAGTAGCCACTAAAATGAGCTAACAGTTCAAACTGAGCATGAAAAGCTTCCCAATCCGCCTTACCGGAATACTTCGGGGTCTTAACAGCTAGGGACGCAGCTGGGAACCGGGCGCCGCCATGTTTGTTTACATCCTGAGCCCCAGATTCCTCGTCGACGTCACACCTTCGGTCCGCCCACCAGAATCGGCGCGAAGCAGTCGACAAAGCGCTCATGCCCGCTTCAGCCGCCATCACTCTAATGTCCTCCCTCAAGCGGCCTCTGGGCTCCGACGCCCTGGCGATCTCCTCAGCCAGACCCACCGACGTCCATTCACACGTACCTCATTGGCCATAATCGTCCCCTACCTCCACCTTCACTTTCGGATTCCCTCGAAGCATTTTCAACCCCGTTCTCACCTACGGTAGCTAGCCACAAAAGTCAGCTAGCTAGCTGGCTAACTTTTATCGACGTTTTTACTTCTGACACCAATGTAATGACCTGACTAGATCATAAAGGAACAATTATCCAGACAGAGGTTTGAGTTTACGAATTGACGGTTTATTAACCTAACTTTACACAGGCTACTGTTTGGCCGTAGCCCACGCCAAATAAATGAAAAATAACCCACAAGCCAACCGTGACCTTCTCTTGTGAAATCCAGACGAAAGAGGGAGAACAAAGGGTGAACCTGGTCTTAACTTCCGATGCTCCACCCCCCTGCCCAACCCCCCTCCACGCCACTCCGCCAACCACCACGATGCCCGGCATCAGAACATTCCAGGCATTCCCGTGATTGGCAGATAGCAGGTTGATTGACATGTCGGACCCCGCGAACACTGTGTACTGGTCAGTACAACACAACCACCTACTAGCCGGTGGTTGTGTTGTACTGACCAGTACACAGTGTTCGCGTAGTATATCATACTAAACTTTAGTATGATATATTACGTTTGACTGCTTTAGTATTATATGCTACGTTAGGTTACACTGTAAAAAAGAAAAAAAAAAAAAATATATATATATATATATTTAGTAACTGGTTCCACAGCCATTTTTTAGTTTACTCAACTTTTCAGTCAAAGTGTTACCTGAACTTAACATTTTTAGTTCACTCAACTTTTAGTGGGCCCAAGCTGCAAGCTCGAGAAAATCAAGGCTAGTGAAACACACAGTGCTGTTAACAAACGTTTTCAACTTACATATTTCACACACAACAACATTGTGGATGTTTGTTGATGCAGTAAATGATATTCAACATGTCCTCATCTGGGATTTGAACTCACAACCTCTTGGTTCTCAGTATTATGATCTTCCTCCAACGCCATCAGGTCTTAGTCAATTATCAAGTAATCTGACTATTCTCTCATCATTGGTTTGATTTACCTATTGACTTATTATTATTTCATTTTTTTTTGTTTTATTGTTACTCCTTAAATCACTATAATAAATCAAAAATGTTTTTTTTGGAGTGTCCTTTGACAGGTGAAATCAGTCATTGACTCAGACATGGTGGCGTAGCAGGAATATAGTAATACTGTGAACCAAGAGGTTGTGAGTTCAAATCCCAGGTGAGGACATGTTGAATAATAATTACTATGAACATGCACAATGTCAACGTGAGTTGAAAACTTTGTATTTAAAATATCTATTTGAATGTGTGGGTGTCCCTAGCCTAAGTTCTCAAGTTTGGACCAACTTAAAACTTTAAGTTCTGTAAACACTTTGATCAAAAAGTTGAGTAAACAAAAAAAATGCTGTGAAACCAGTTACTTAATAATAAGTTGAATTAAATATATATATAAAAAAGGGTTAGGAGTTGTTAAGTTAGGTTATAGGGTTAAGGTTATGGTTGGTGTTAGCTAACATGCTAAGTTATAGGGTTAAGGTTATGGTTGGTGTTAGCTAACATGCTAAGTTATAGGGTTAAGGTTATGGTTGGTGTTAGCTAACATGCTAAGTTATACGGTTAAGGTTACGGTTGGTGTTAGCTAACATGCTAAGTTATACGGTTAAGGTTACGGTTGGTGTTAGCTAACATGCTAAGTTATAGGGTTAAGGTTACGGTTGGTGTTAGCTAACATGCTAAGTTATAGGGTTAAGGTTATGGTTGGTGTTAGCTAACATGCTAAGTTATAGGGTTAAGGTTGGTGTTAGCTAACATGCTAAGTTATAGGGTTAAGGTTACGGTTGGCGTTAGCTAACATGCTAAGTTATAGGGTTACGGTTGGTGTTAGCTAACATGCTAAGTTATAGGGCTAAGGTTATGGTTGGTGTTAGCTAACATGCTAAGTTATACGGTTAAGGTTACGGTTGGTGTTAGCTAACATGCTAAGTTATAGGGTTAAGGTTACGGTTGGTGTTAGCTAACATGCTAAGTTATAGGGTTAAGGTTGGTGTTAGCTAACATGCTAAGTTATAGGGTTAAGGTTACGGTTGGCGTTAGCTAACATGCTAAGTTATAGGGTTACGGTTGGTGTTAGCTAACATGCTAAGTTATACGGTTAAGGTTACGGTTGGTGTTAGCTAACATGCTAAGTTATAGGGTTAAGGTTACGGTTGGCGTTAGCTAACATGCTAAGTTATAGGGTTACGGTTGGTGTTAGCTAACATGCTAAGTTATAGGGCTAAGGTTATGGTTGGTGTTAGCTAACATGCTAAGTTATACGGTTAAGGTTACGGTTGGTGTTAGCTAACATGCTAAGTTATAGGGTTAAGGTTACGGTTGGTGTTAGCTAACATGCTAAGTTATAGGGTTAAGGTTGGTGTTAGCTAACATGCTAAGTTATAGGGTTAAGGTTATGGTTGGTGTTAGCTAACATGCTAAGTTATAGGGTTAAGGTTGGTGTTAGCTAACATGCTAAGTAGTAAGTCGTTTCAAAGTTGCTAAAGTTGTCCGTGATGAGATTCAAAACATGCAACCTTTGGATTGACATTCGCGTTATACGGAAACACATCCATCCCGAACAACCACCGTCTTTTAGTTTTTGCCTTAAGTAACCTACTGTTATGCCAAAGGTAACATATCATATCATATCCAACTTTCTCCTCTTCCTCATCTTCTTTTGTTTCCTCCTCTCAACTCATTTATTTAACTAGGCAAGTCAGTTAAGAACAAATTCTTATTTACAACGACAGCCTACCGACCGGGCCAAACCCGGACGACACTGAGCCAATTGTGCACCGCACTACGGGACTCCCAATCACGGCCGGTTGTGATACAGACTGGAATCAATCCAGGGTGTCTGTAGTGACGCCTCTAGCACTGAGATGCAGTGCCTTAGACCGCTGTGCCGCTCGGGAGCCCAACAATGCCAAATCACTTATCTACCAATTTAAATCAACCTTTAAGTATCATTTATCTTCGATTCCCTGAACATCCAAACATAAAGGTGGATAAGAGATATTATGCTTTCAGACAGGCTGTGTCCTGCAAAACTCTGCTTTATCTGGGAGATATTGAATCTCTCTTGTCTTACTAATAACTTTTAGAATTCTAATTGAATGGAGAAGCAGCCTAAATCCTCTTGATTTTTATCACCTTAGTTTTATCTCGTGTGAAGTTTCAGAAGCATGTGATTGTAACTGAGATATCCAAGATGTCTGTGGATTGACCGATAGCTTGGCTACTCAATGAAGACAAACATTGTTTTACTGTACTAAGATTACCACAAGTGCTTGTGAATAAAAAAAAAATATTTACTCGAAGAACTATTTCTTCACAATTTCTTTTACAGAGGGACGTTCAGAGAACAACCAGCCCATTGTTGGACCAGGCTGTATTTTCCCTTTCTACTGGTTCTGTTATGATGGGTTCATAAAGACTGTTATTCAGGAACCGCCAGGTGTAGCAGACTGTCAGAGGAGAGTACCACTTTGCAGGTGTAGCAGACTGTCTGAGGAGAGTACCACTTTGCAGGTGTAGCAGACTGTCTCAGAGGAGAGTACCACTTTGCAGGTGTAGCAGACCGTCTGAGGAGAGTACCACTTTGCAGGTGAAACAGACTGTCTGAGGGGAGAGTACCACTTTGCAGGTGTAGCAGACTGTCTGAGGAGAGTACCACTTTGCAGGTGTAGCAGACTGTCTGAGGAGAGTACCACTTTGCAGGTGTAACAGACTGTCTCAGAGGAGAGTACCACTTTGCAGGTGTAACAGACTGTCTCAGAGGAGAGTACCACTTTGCAGGTGTAACAGACTGTCTGAGGAGAGTACCACTTTGCAGGTGTAACAGACTGTCTGAGGAGAGTACCACTTTGCAGGTGTAGCAGACTGTCTCAGAGGAGAGTACCACTTTGCAGGTGTAACAGACTGTCTGAGGAGAGTACCACTTTGCAGGTGTAGCAGACTGTCTGAGGAGAGTACCACTTTGCAGGTGTAGCAGACTGTCTCAGAGGAGAGTACCACTTTGCAGGTGTAACAGACTGTCTCAGAGGAGAGTACCACTTTGCAGGTGTAGCAGACTGTCTCAGAGGAGAGTACCACTTTGCAGGTGTAACAGACTGTCTCAGAGGAGAGTACCACTTTGCAGGTGTAACAGACTGTCTGAGGAGAGTACCACTTTGCAGGTGTAACAGACTGTCTCAGAGGAGAGTACCACTTTGCAGGTGTAACAGACTGTCTCAGAGGAGAGTACCACTTTGCAGGTGTAGCAGACTGTCTGAGGAGAGTACCACCTCCAGCAGGCCACAAATGTGCATGTGTCTGCTCAAACGTTCAGAAACAGACTCCATGAGGGTGGTGTGAGGGCCCGACGTCCACAGGTGGTGGTTGTGCTTACAGCCCAACACCGCGCAGGACGTTTGGCATTTGCCAGAGAACACCAAGATTGGCAAATTCGCCACTGGCGCCCTGTGCTCTTCACAGATGAAAGCAGGTTCACACTGAGCACATGAGCACGTGAAAGACGTGACAGAGTCTGGAGACGCCGTGGAGAATGTTCTGCTGCCTGCAACATCCTCCAGCATGACCGGTTTGGCGGTGGGTCAGTCATGGTGTGGGGTGGCATTTCTTTGTAGGGCTGCACAGCCCTCCATGTGCTCGCCAGAGGTAGCCTGACTGCCATTAGGTACCGAGATGAGATCCTCAGACCCCTTGTGAGACCATATGTTGACACATGCACATTTGTGGCCTGCTGGAGGTCATTTTGCAGGGCTCTGGCAGTGCACCTCCTTGCACAAAGGCGGAGGTAGCGGTCCTGCTGCTGGGTTGTTGCCCTCCTACGGCCTCCTCCACGTCTCCTGATGTACTGGCCTGTCTCCTGGTAGCGCCTCCATGCTCTGGACACTACGCTGACAGACACAACAAACCTTTTTACCACAGCTCGCATTGATGTGCCATCCTGGATGAACTGCACTACCTGAGCCACTTGTGTGGGTTGTAGACTCCGTCTCATGCTACCACTAGAGTGAAAGCACCGCCAGCATTCAAAAGTGACCAAAACATCAGCCAGGAAGCATAGGAACTGAGAAGTGGTCTGTGGTCACCACCTGCAGAACCATTCCTTTTTTGGGGGTGTCTTACTAATTGCCTATAATTTCCACCTTTTGTCTATCCCATTTGCACAACGGCATGTACAATTTATTGTCAATCAGTGTTGCTTCCTAAGTGGACAGTTTGATTTCACAGAAGTGTGATTGACTTGGAGTTACATTGTGTTGTTTAAGTGTTCCCTTTATTTTTTTGAGCAGTGTATATATAGTTTCACAGACAAATTGTTGCATTTTTTTCTGCTTTGTGTGAAATCGTTAAGAATAATATAAAACCAGTCTGCACACCACCAAGGTGAATTGGTTTAGTTTCAGACAGTAGCCTTCAAGTAACAAAATATAATTCAGTTGATTGAACATTAAATGTATTTCAATATGATTAAAATGGTCCTAGAGCCTACTGTTTATATTTTAAAACAGTCATCGTTTTGCATTAGAAGCATATTTGTATTCGTCGCTTGTTTGTATAAATTGCAAAGGCATTGGCAACTTTGTATTATTTGTAGTCAACTTTGTTCAGATGTTATTGGCGGTCACAGACGGAAAAACACGTGATTCTAGGTTCATGTTTTACCGGAGATTGTTTATTAAAAATATTTTTTTAAACATGTACGGACGCATTTAGCTGTTCTCCGAGTGGTCTGAGGTAGTGTATTAGATTTACGAGCGTTTTCCAGTGCAACGTTAATAACAATGGTTTTGTGAAACCGCTCGGGAAATTGTACGATGTTCCTACGAAGGTTCTAACGATTCATTTATCCTTAACATGCTTTTGGGAAACCGGGCCCTATTCTGTTTGAATGATTCTAATCTTATGTTCCGTCCTCTTTTAAAATAAATTCAATAAATTGT
>NW_026601826.1:0-33450 GCF_029448725.1 Salvelinus fontinalis
TGGAGTACTTTAATTAAAGTCCTAGTAATCTGCTCCATAACACTCACTTAAAAAAAATATGAAACAAATCTGGGTACGAAGACCCGTCGCACACCTATACACAATTAACACAACACATGACAACGAACAATCTCTGACAAACACATGAAGGGAAACAGAGGGTTAAATACACAACAGGTAATGAATGGGATTGACAACAGGTGTGTGGGAAGACAAGACAAAACCAATGGAAAATGAAAAATGGATCAATGATGACTAGAAGACCGGTGAAGTCGACCGCCGAACACCGCCCGGACAAGGAGAGGCAACGACTTCGGCAGAAGTCGTGACATTACCCCCCCCCTGACGCGCGGCTCCAGCAGCGCGTCGACACCGGCCTCGGGGACGACCCGGAGGGCGAGGTGCAGGGCGATCCGGATGGAGGCGGTGGAATTCTTTTAACATAGAAGGATCTAAAACGTCCTCCACCGGAACCCAGCATCTCTCCTCCGGCCCGTACCCCTCCCAGTCCACGAGGTACTGAAGGCCCCTCGCCCGACGTCTCGAATCCAAAATGGATCGAATAGCGTACGCCGGAACCCCCTCGATATCTAGAGGAGGCGGAGGAACTTCACGCACTTCAGCCTCCTGGAGAGGGCCAGCCACCACCGGCCTGAGGAGAGACACATGGAACGAGGGGTTAATACGGTAATTAATGGGCAGTTGTAATCTATAACATACCTCGTTCACTCTCCTCAGGACTTTAAACGGCCCCACAAACCGCGGACACAGCTTCCGGCAGAGCAGGCGGAGGGGCAGGTTTCGGGCCGAGAGCCAGACCCTGTCCCCTGGTACAAACACCGGGGCCTCACTGCGGCGACGGTCTGCGCCAATTTTCTGGCGCCTTATGGCACGCTGAAGGTGGACGTGGGCTGCCTCCCAAGTTTCCTCAGCGTGCCGAAACCAATTGTCCACCGCAGGAGCATCGGTCTGACTCTGATGCCAAGGAGCCAGAACCGGCTGATACCCTAATACACATTGAAAAGGGGTAAGGTTAGTGGAGGAGTGACGTAGCGAGTTCTGGGCTATCTCTGCCCAGGGCACGAACTTCGCCCACTCCCCTGGCCGGTCCTGGCAATAGGACCGCAGAAACCTGCCCACATCCTGGTTAACTCTCTCCACCTGCCCATTACTCTCGGGGTGAAAACCTGAGGTAAGACTAACCGAGATCCCCAGACGTTCCATGAACGCCTTCCAGACCCTTGACGTGAACTGGGGACCCCGATCAGACACTATATCCTCAGGCACCCCATAATGCCGGAAAACATGTGTAAACAGAGCCTCCGCAGTTTGTAAGGCCGTAGGGAGACCGGGCAAAGGGAGAAGACGACAGGACTTAGAGAACCGATCCACAACGACCAGGATCGTGGTGTAACCCTGTGAAGGTGGAAGATCAGTCACAAAATCCACTGACAGGTGCGACCACGGCCGTTGAGGAACGGGTAAAGGTAAAAGCTTACCTCTAGGCAGGTGTCTAGGAGCCTTGCACTGGGCGCACACCGAACAGGAGGAAACATAAATCCTCACGTCCTTAGCTAAAGTGGGCCACCAGTACCTCCCATCAAGACAGCGCATCGTCCGACCTATCCCAGGATGACCAGAGGAGGGTGATGTGTGAGCCCAATAGATCAATCGGTCGCGGACAGCAGACGGAACGTACAGACGACCAGCTGGACACTCAGGAGGAGAGGGCTCTGCACGTGACGCCCGCTCAATGTCCGCGTCCAGCTCCCACACTACTGGCGCCACCAAACACGACTCTGGGAGTATGGGAGTGGGATCCATGGGTCGCTCCTCTGTGTCATACAGCCGAGACAATGCGTCTGCCTTGACGTTCTGGGAGCCTGGTCTGTAAGTAAGCGTAAACACAAAACGAGTGAAAAACATGGCCCACCTTGCCTGGCGAGGATTTAGTCTCTTCGCCTGCCGGATGTACTCCAGATTGCGGTGGTCAGTCCAGATGAGAAAAGGGTGATTAGCCCCCTCAAGCCAATGCCTCCACACCTTCAAGGCTTTTACGACAGCTAACAGCTCTCGGTCCCCCACATCATAGTTACGTTCCGCCGGGCTGAGCTTCTTCGAAAAGAAAGCACAGGGGCGAAGCTTCGGTGGCACACCCGAACGCTGAGAGAGCACTGCTCCTATCCCAGCTTCGGATGCGTCCACCTCTACTATGAATGGCAAAGAGGGATCCGGATGAGCCAACACAGGCGCCGAGGTAAACAGAGCCTTCAGTTTACCAAAAGCCCTATTCGCCTCGGCCGACCACTGCAAGCGCACCGGTCCCCCCTTTAGCAGTGAGGTAATGGGAGCTGCAACCTGACCAAAACCCCGGATAAATCTCCGGTAGTAATTGGCAAACCCTAAAAAACGCTGCACCTCCTTAACCGTGGTTGGAGTCGGCCAATTACGCACGGCTGTAATGCGGTCGCTCTCCATTTCCACTCCTGAAGTGGAAATCTGATGCCCTAGGAAGGAGATGGATTGTTGGAAGAACAAGCATTTCTCAGCCTTGACATATAAATCATGCTCCAACAGGCGACCAAGCACCCTGCGCACCAAGGACACATGCTCAGCGCGTGTAGCAGAGTATATCAAAATATCATCGATATACACCACTACACCCTGCCCGTTCAGGTCCCTGAAGATCTCATCTACAAACGATTGGAAGACTGATGGAGCATTCATCAACCCATATGGTATGACCAGGTACTCATAATGACCTGAGGTGGTGCTAAATGCCGTCTTCCACTCATCACCCCTCCTAATACGCACCAGATTGTACGCACTCCTGAGATCCAATTTTGTGAAGAAGCGGGCCCCGCGCATTGACTCCATTACTGTATTGATCAAAGGTAGCGGGTAACTATATTTTACCGTGATTTTATTAAGGTCTCGATAATCAATGCACGGGCGTAAACCGCCATCCTTCTTCTTCACAAAAAAGAAACTCGAAGAGGCGGGTGAAATGGATGGCTTAATGAACCCCTGACGCAGGGATTCAGAGATATAATTATCCATAGCCACTGTCTCCGCTTGCGACAGAGGATACACATGACTCCTGGGATATGCAGCGTCTACCAGGAGATCTATCGCACAATCCCCCTGTCGATGGGGTGGTAATTGAGTCGCCTTCTTTTTACAGAAGGCGAGTGCCAAATCGGCATATTCAGGGGGAATGCGCACGGTGGAGACCTGGTCTGGACTTTCCACCGTAGTAGCACCAACGGAAACCCCTAAACACCTACCTGAGCACTCTCGCGACCACCCCGTGAGAGCCCTCTGTGGCCAAGAAACAGTGGGGTTATGACACGCTAACCAGGGTAGACCTAGCACCACAGAATACGCAGGGGAATCAATAAGGAAAAGACTAATCTTCTCCTTGTGACCCTCCTGCGTTATCATATTCAACGGTGCAGTGACCTCCCTGATAAAACCTGACCCTAATGGTCGACTATCTAAGGCATGAATAGGAACAGGCATATCCACAGACACAATAGGAAGCCCTAAACTATGAGCTAAATTTTTATTAATGAAATTTCCAGCCGCGCCTGAATCTACTAGCGCCTTATACTGGGACTGCAGGGAAAAATCCGGAAAAGGGACAGAGACAAACATAAGTGCAACAGAGGGCTCTGGATGAGAATGGTGCCTACTCACCTGGGGTGATGCCAGAGTGCCCTGCCTGCCTTCTCTATTCCCAGAGGAACCAACCCGGCACCGATCAGCAGTGTGATCTCTGCGATCATAGATGGTGCTCGAGCGGGTACCCCCTCCGGTCTCCCTGCGCACCATCCCTCCCAATTCCATAGGTTCAGGAGAGAGAGTGCGGGAGGATGGAACAACCAGACCCCGATCTAGACGTCCCCGAGTAGCCAGCATGTTGTCCAGCCTGATGGACATATCCACCAGTTGGTCGAAGTTGAGGGTGGTGTCTCTACAGGCCAGCTCCCGACGGACGTCCTCGCGTAGACTACAACGGTAGTGGTCGATCAGGGCCCTGTCGCTCCATCCAGCGCGGGCAGCCAAAGTCCTAAACTCCAACGCGAACTCCTGAGCACTCCTCTTCCCCTGCCTCAGATGATAGAGGAGCTCACCTGCTGCTCTGCCTTCGGATGGGTGGTCGAATACCTTCCGGAAATGGCAGATGAGCTCCTCAAAATGGTCCAACCCCTTATCCTCTCCACACACAGCGTTGGCCCACTCCAGGGCTTTCCCGGTAAGGCAGGAGATGAGGGCGAAGCTTTTCTCACGGTCTGATGGTACCGGAGAGACCGTGGCCAGATACAAGTTCAGTTTTAGGAGAAAACCCTGGCAGCTGGCAGTATCTCCATTGTATCCCGTGGGTAGGGATAACTGGATCCTGTTCTGTTCCGGAGGGGAAAAAACGTTCGAAGGAATTCCAGGGGGTGGTGGAGGTACTGGACACGCTCCCTGTCTCTCCCAGCGATCCATACTCTGGACAATGCGATCCATGGCAGCGCACAGACTGTCAATCTCCGCTGCGTGTTCCAGGACGCGTTCCTCAACCTCCATTAGTGAAGTGCTTCCTCCTGCTGACTTCATTTTTTATGGTCAGAGATTCTGTCACAATGGCGTGTATAAGTGGCAGAGGAAGTCAGGCGCAGGAGAGTCAAATAGAGTGTAGAATGGAGTACTTTAATTAAAGTCCTAGTAATCTGCTCCATAACACTCACTTAAAAAAAATATGAAACAAATCTGGGTACGAAGACCCGTCGCACACCTATACACAATTAACACAACACATGACAACGAACAATCTCTGACAAACACATGAAGGGAAACAGAGGGTTAAATACACAACAGGTAATGAATGGGATTGACAACAGGTGTGTGGGAAGACAAGACAAAACCAATGGAAAATGAAAAATGGATCAATGATGACTAGAAGACCGGTGAAGTCGACCGCCGAACACCGCCCGGACAAGGAGAGGCAACAACTTCGGCAGAAGTCGTGACAGTTCTTCTTAGAAAAGAGTTTGCAGCAGAAGCAGAAGAGGCTGTTTCTTTCAGAATACACCAATCATCTTCTAGGGATTTTTTCACCACTCACCAAGGTCTTCCTGAAATACTGGTGGTGGCAACTTCTTCCATCACTCTCATTCCTTGAGAAAATAAAGTGAGATGGTACCTCACTTGGTCCTCTGCAAACTAGCTGTGTCTGAATTCTGTCAGTCAGAACTGAAGGCCAGTCAGCAGGGTCTGTAGACAGTGGTTCATCCGCAGCAGCAGGAATTGGTGGGGATGCCGCTACTGTCACGACCGTCTATGGGTGAGAGAGAGGACCAAGGCGCAGCGTGTGAGAAATACATCTTCTTTTATTAAAGATGATGAAACACGAAACAAACACTTTTACAAAACAAAACAACAAACGATTGTGAAGCTATAGACGTAAGTGCACACACAAGCTACAAACATACAACATAGACAATTACCCACATTAACCTAATGCCTATGGCTGCCTTAAATATGGCTCCCAATCAGAGACAATGAATGACAGCTGTCTCTGATTGAGAACCCTTCAGGCAACCATAGACTTACCTAGACAACTACACTAGACACTGCCCCATACACATTCAACACCCCTAGACACTACAAAAACACATACCTTCCCCATGTCACACCCTGACCTAACTGAAATAATAACAAAAACAAAGATAACTAAGGCCAGGCGTGACACTACCCCCCCCCCCCAAAGATGCGGACTCCGGCCGCAAAACCTGACACAGAAAGGGGAGGGTCCGGGGTGGGCCCCATCATGGCGGCGGCTCGGGTGCGGGACGTGGCCCCCACTCCACCATTGTCAATACCCGCTTTTGTAGCCTCCTCCAAATGGCCACCCTCCAAATTAACCCCACTGGATTAAGGGGCAGCACCGGACTAAGGGGCAGCACCGGACTAAGGGGAAGTACCGGACTAAGGGGCAACACCGGACTGAGGGGCAACGCCGGACTGAGGGGCAACGCCGGACTGAGGGGCAGCGCCGGACTGAGGGGCAGCACCGGACTGAATGGCGGATCCTGGCTGGCTGGCTCTGGCGGATCCTGGCTGGCTGGCTCTGGCGGATCCTGGCTGGCTGGCTCTGGCGGATCCTGGCTGGCTGGCTCTGGCGGATCCTGGCTGGATGGCTCTGGCGGATCCTGGCTGGACTGCTCTGGTGGATCCTGGCTGGCTGACGGCTCTGGCGGATCCTGGCTGGCTGACGGCTCTGGCGGATCCTGGCTGGCTGACGGCTCTGGCGGATCCTGGCTGGCTGACGGCTCTGGCGGATCCTGGCTGCTGACGGCTCTTGGTGGATCCTGGCTGGCTGACGGCTCTGGCGGATCCTGGTTGGCTGACGGCTCTGGCTGGTCATGGCTCGCTGACGGCTCTGGCTGGTCATGGCTCGCTAACGGCTCTGGCTGGTCATGGCTGGCTGACGGCTCTGGCTGGTCATGGCTGGCTGACGGCTCTGGCTGGTCATGGCTGGCTGACGGCTCTGGCTGGTCATGGCTGGCTGACGGCTCTGGCTGGTCATGGCTCGCTGACGGCTCTGGCTGGTCATGGCTCGCTGACGGCTCTGGCTGGTCATGGCTGGCTGACGGCTTTGGCTGGTCATGGCTCGCTGACGGCTCTGGCTGGTCTTGGCTCGCTGACGGCTCTGGCTGGTCATGGCTCGCTGACGGCTCTGGCTGGTCATGGCTCGCTGACGGCTCTGGCTGATCCTGTCTGGCGGAAGGCTCTGGCTGATCCTGTCTGGCGGAAGGTTCTGGCTGATCCTGTCTGGCGGAAGGTTCTGGCTGATCCTGTCTGGCGGAAGGCTCTGGCTGATCCTGTCTGGCGGAAGGCTCTGGCTGATCCTGTGTGGCGGAAGGCTCTGGCTGATCCTGTCTGTCGGAAAGCTCTGGCTGATCCTGTCTGGCGGAAGGCTTTGGCTGCTCCTGTCTGGCGGAAGGCTCTAGCGGCTCCTGTCTGGCGGAAGGCTCTAGTGGCTCCTGTCTGGCGGATGGCTCTGAAGGCTCATGGCAGACGGGCGGCTTTGCAGGCTCAGTACAGACGGGCGGCTTTGAAGGCTCAGTACAGACGGGCAGTTCATGCGGCGCTTGGCAGACGGACAGTTCAGACGGCGTTGGGCAGACGGACAGTTCAGGCGCCGTTGGGCAGACGGGCAGTTCAGGCGCCGTTGGGCAGACGGGCAGTTCAGGCGCCGCTGGGCAGACGGGCAGTTCAGGCGCCGCTGGGCAGACGGATGACTCTGGCCGGCTGAGACGCACTATAGGCCTGATGCGTGGTACCGGAACTGGAGGTACCGGGCTAAGGACACGCATCTTCAGGCTAGTGCGGGGAGCAGGAACAGGGCACACTGAGTTCTCGAGGCGCACTATAGGACTGGTGCGTGGTACCGGGACTGGTGGTACCGGGCTGAGGGCACGCACCTCAGGGCGAGTGCGGGGAGAAGGATCAGTGCGTACAGGGCTCTGGAGACGCACATGAGGCTTGATGCGTGGTGCCGGAACTGGTGGTACCGGACTGGGGACACGCACCTGAAGGCTAGTGCGGGGAGAAGGAACAGGGCATACTGGACCCTGGAGATGCACATTAGGCCTAGTGCGTGGTGCCGGCACTGGTGGTACCGGGCTGGAGACACTCATCTCAGGGCTAGTGCGGGGAGCAGCAACAGTGCGTACAGGGCTCTGGAGACGCACATTAGACTTAGTGCGTGGTGCCGGAACTGGTGGTAATGGGCTGGAGACACGCACCATAGGGCTAGTGCGTGGAGGAGGAACAGGGCTCTGGAGACGCACAGGAGGCTTGGTGCGTGGTGTAGGCACTGGTGGTACTGGGCTGGAGACACGCACCTCAAGGCTAGTGCGGGGAGCAGGAACAGTGCGTACAGGGCTCTGGACACGCATCTCAGGATGAGTGCAAGAAGCAGGAACAGGACACACCGGGTTGTGAAGATGTACTGGTTTTCACAGTTTTCACAATTCCTGACATTTAATCCTAGTAAAAATTCCCTGTCTTAGGTCAGTTAGGATCACCACTTTATTTTAAGAATGTGAAATGTCAGAATAATAGTATAGAGAATGATTAATTTCAGCTTTTATTTCTTACATCACATTCCCAGTGGGTCAGAAGTTTACATACACTCAATCAGTATTTGGAGGCATTGCCTTTAAGTTGTTTAACTTGGGTCTGTCACGTTCCTGACCTTATTTCCTTTATTTTGTCTTTGTTTAGTATGGTCAGGGCGTGAGTTGGGGTGGGCATTCTATGTTATGTGTTTCTATGTTGGGTTTAATGTATTAGCCTGATATGGTTCTCAGTTAGGGGAAGGTGTTTTACGTTTCCTCTGATTGAGAACCATATTAAGATAGGCTGTTCTCACTGTTTGTTTGTGGGTGATTGTTCCTGTGTCAGTGTTTGTACCACACAGGACTGTTTTCGTTCGTTCGTTCGTTTTTCCTGTTCGTGCGTTCTTCGTTATATGTAGTTCACATGTTCAGGTCAGTCTACGTCGTTTGTTTGTTATTTTGTAAATTATCAAGTGTAGTTCGTGTCAGTGTTCGTCTTGCCTATTAAATTCATTATGTCTACATACCTCGCTGCGTGTTGGTCCGATCCATGCTCCTCCTCGTCTGAGGAGGAGAACGAATATGACGACCGTTACATACACACTCAATCCCTTTCCCCACAAACAACCATAAACTCAGATGCTCAACAGTTCTATCCCTGAGCCCAACTCAAGAAAGGCGTTTAATTTTACAAATGCATATACAGCTGTCGCTGGATGAGAAGGCATGCAAAATTGATGGTGATGGAGATCAGATACACCCCTTTCCCCTGAAACACCCACACGCTGGTCTCCCGTTATGACCATATTCCCAAACATCTCTGTGCAGTCAGACCTTTGATTATTTTGTGCCACCAGGGCCACAATAGTAGGCCCCCTCTCTGAATGTCAGTGTGACCCCCTCCCCATGGGTTACTGCAGCTAGTGTTGCCAGCTCTGCCACTGCCTGGGTGGGGGCACCCCACCGGAATCCCCACCGGCTAGGTACAAGGTCGTAAAGGTTCTCATTAGCAGCTTTGAGAATTTCCTTGTATATTATGTTCTCCCATCAGGGGGCTTTGGCTTTGTAGGACCAGCCCAGCCAGTCAGGCTCAGAATCTTGAGGGGCGGTGTTGCTGTAGTAGGTCTCTGGCCACATTCATCTTTCTGATTTGGCTGCTTATAAGCTACTTACAGTAGGCCAATAAAACAGATAAGGACTTCTCCTTAGTGTATGGATCAGGTGGGTGTCTAGGGTATAGGGTTGGGGACCGTTCCCTCATGATAGAACAGTAAATAAATAAACTATTTTTATAATTTATTTAAAAATGTATATTCCATATCTGCACAAAATTGAAAGCTCTCTCACATCCCCTGCTTTGCAACCCCTATCCTTATTCACTCACTTAACTCCACACCTTTCCAAACACAAAAACACACAACCCACCTTCAATCACAATACATCCACATATACCCACATGCTGTGGCTTCTATGTCCTCTGTGTTTTATCTTTACCATGTTGATTGAGTACTTTTGTGTTCCAGTTTCTTATATTTGAAGAGAGCTAATTATCCTTTCTTCTAATACTGTCTTATCAATTCTAAAAAAAATGTTTTCCAACATTCCTTATCTAGAATGGTATAACTTAGTTGTGGTTTATTTCTTTAACAATTGTTGTATTTTATTGCTTTTCTATATGTATTTTTTTATTACAATCCCTACCGTGGCTAGTGTTGAGTGTTCCATTATTTGACTCCTCTATGGGAACTTTGTAATATTTCAAATAGCCATGGAGTAGTGTTTGTGTCTATGAACATTTCATTTTCAATATACAGTTTATCGACTACGAGAGCTACTGTACATTTTTCCCTTTTAATCTATTTTCCTTGAAGATTGGGTACAGAACTTCTGCCGTTCTGCAATTTCCTTTGGGAACTAATCATGCATGCCTATTTTCGTGCCAGCAAGTCTTTAACCCAGGCTTATAACCATAATTTTATCTTTAAAGAAAGCACATTTGGCAATGTTGGGCACTCATATCTCTGTCCTCTCTGTCCGCAACGATGTACACTTTCGAGTTGGATTTTGTCGACAGTGTCGCGTGGGATCTGAAGCGCTGTAAGGAGGAACTCCTTAACTACACCCTCTTTCTCCTGGATACCAGTAGGTACCAGATTTTATCTCATGGATCTATTCTGTATGTCAAGTAAGGCTTCTCTCAGAAAGATGTTCTCCTTTTTAAGTTCGTTAACGTCATTTTCAATCTTATTGACTGTCCCTTTTAGCTTGTTTGTTTGTTTCTTCAATGTCGTTGCTTATTCGTCACTCATCTCGAGGCTTGCCTTCAACTTCTTTATATCCTTACTGACTACTTCAAGTATGCCCAGTTTGTCATTTATCAATTTTAACATATCGGTTTCCACCCTTAGCATTGCAGGTGGTGAAAAGCTTAAATTGTCTGTGTCCATCGAAGAGTCACGGTTTCTTTTCGGGGTTCTCTTTTTAAACTCTCAGTCATGTTTGGGTGTTGTTTGTTTTCCTAATATTTGTTAAAACATTTCTTCAGCCTTCTGATTTGTTTTGTGTTGTTATTGAAGGTTATTAACGTCCAGTTTGTGAAGAGCTAATATTTAGTCTAACTTACCGATATTGAATATTACGTCCTTATCTTGAGGTGATCTACGCTGCTGTGTTCAGTCCGCCATCTTGCCCACCTCAACTCACAGGAGTTTTTAGTTTAGTAGTCTTTCATGTGCCTCTATTCTCTCTTTACCCTGAGGCCTTGTGTTGGCATCATATTTGAGCTGAGATTTTTAATGAGAGCTCCGCCGCCATTACATTCGACCTTCGTATTTAGCTGGAGGGAAAACGACAGGGATCCATGTCTTTTTCATTTTATTAGAGTTAGTCTACTGGGCCCAGATTCACAAAACACTTCTTACGCAAAGACTTAAGAAGCTTTTTAAGAAGTTCATAAGATAGTTCGTAAGTGCAATTCCTCATCAATATCTTAAGATTTTATGATTTTCTAACGAACTTCTCAAATATCTTCTTACACATCTTCTAAAGATGTTTGTTGCTAGGCAACTATTTTAGCTAGCTATGGAAATCATGTTAGCATATTTCTTACTAAGATTACTGTTCTGAAACATGTTCTTGAGTTTAAAATAATCAATACTGAAACTTTCATATGAATTTTGTGTGTGAATTAAACATGTTCCATTGCTTTCATGAGCTTTTTCTCTCACTGCCCTGAGTTTAAGACAAGGGTTTAGCTATCTTGGAATTAAGAACATTTCCAATAACTTTATTTTCAAGAATCACATTTTTTATTAACTTTGTGCTTAAGGAGAAGCATAAGAAATAGCTCAAGAAAATGTCGAAGAACCTTTTTGAGGAATAGCAACTTTGCTTAACTTTCTTCTTAAGTCTATAAAGGAATAAATGCCAGTTAAGAAGAAATTTCTTCTTAAGAAGGTTTTATGAATCCAGCCCCTGGTCAACAGTGGTGAGTTTGGAAATGTCTAGCCAAAGCTGCTGCTGCTGCTGCGGTTTCTTCTTCTTCTTATGTAAAAAAACTGCTAAAGGACATACTATATGTATTGTAATTACACACATTTAAGGCAATGTGACATTTTAATTGTTTAGCAATGACAGACGATTTTTGTTATGACAATGCAGTCATTTTGAATAGTTTGCTTCTTAGCCAACAATGACAGACATCCCCGTCTCCAATAATAAATGTGTCTGGCGTCATCCACTTATAAAGCAAGACTCATTTGCAGTGTTACTGCCCAAATGTCACCCTATTCCCTATATAGTGCACTACTTTTGGCCAAAGCATATGGGACTCTGGTCCAAAGTAGTGCACTATATAGGGAATAGGGTGACATTTGGGACACTGCCCAGGATGTTAAAGCTATTACTACTAAAACACACAGGCCACTCATCAACTCTCATCTTCTCTGGGTGAAGGGTACAACAGGCAGTTTATCTGTGTTGAGCCCTTCAACGAGATGACATATAGGCCTCAATGTCTCAATGGAAGCAAACATGGGCTGCGCCTCAAATGGCAGCCTATTCCCTATATAGTGCACTACTTTGGACCAGAGTCCCATGTGCCCTGATCAAAAGTAGTGCACCATAAAGAGAATAGGGTGCCTTTTGAGATGCAGAATTTGAGTTTATATCATACACAGACAGACAGGATAACAATTGGGTTGTTTTCTTTTATAGCAAGGGAAAGTTAATAGGATCAAATGGGATTGTTTCATGTCATAAAAAACATTGTAAAGTCATTCACAAATTCATGTCACTGTTTAAATCAATGTTGGGTGAATGACTCAGCAGAAATGAGTTGAGTTACTAGGTGATCAGAGGAATATTCAGATGCTTTATTTTATTCTATTCCAACACTTTCTGTCTGGCATACAGCAGGAATAGAGATACCATATTATGTTACATTTTATTCTGTACCAGCACACATATTTCAGGATTTTCTTGACACTGTAAAATTATACAGCAATCACAGACGTGTGTGTGTGCGCATGCATGTGTGTGCGTACATGTGTGGGTGTGTTTCACCCCCTTCTGTCTATCTCTATCTCTCTCATTGTAGTATACATGAGTCTTAAAACATTGTATACATTCTGGTCAGATGAAACCATCCTGGACAAGAGAGCTTCAAACTCAAATGGATCTAGAACTCAAAGAAAACTAGAAAACAAAACAAATTAAAAGCATGATCTTCTGAAATGGCTTCTAAAATGACATCAATACTTATAAAACCCAGTGCATTTGTTCTGTGCTCACTTCAGTTGTGCATCGAGTTCACATAATCAATGTGTACTGACCGAGAAGTCCAGGGTTTCATCCCAAATGGCACCCTATTCCCTGTACAGTCCACTGATTCTGAGGAGAGCCGTAGGGTAGTGCACAAAAATAGTGCACTATATTGACAATAGAGTGGCATTCGGTGACATGACAGAGGATGTCGCCTGGACTAATTATAAGAGGCTGGCGGTAGATTTATCGTTGTAGCAACAACAGGCATAGCTGCATGCTGCCTCCTAATCACCCTCTCTCTCCACTGTGATACTGACTGCCTGCAGGACAACATGCTGCCTCCTAATCACCCTCTCTCTCCACTGTGATACTGACTGCCTGCAGGACAACATGCTGGTCCTACTAATCACCCTCTCTCTCCACTGTGATACTGACTGCCTGCAGGACAACATGCTGCCTCCTAATCACCCTCTCTCTCCACTGTGATACTGACTGCCTGCAGGACAACATGCTGGTCCTCCTAATCAACATCTCTCTCCACTGTGATACTGACTGCCTGCAGGACAACATGCTGGTCCTACTAATCACCCTCTCTCTCCACTGTGATACTGACTGCCTGCAGGACAACATGCTGGTCCTCCTAATCACCCTCTCTCTCCACTGTGATACTGACTGCCTGCAGGACAACATGCTGGTCCTCCTAATCACCCTCTCTCTCCACTGTGATACTGACTGCCTGCAGGACAACATGCTGGTCCTACTAATCACCCTCTCTCTCCACTGTGATACTGACTGCCTGCAGGACAACATGCTGCCTCCTAATCACCCTCTCTCTCCACTGTGATACTGACTGCCTGCAGGACAACATGCTGGTCCTACTAATCATCCTCTCTCTCCACTGTGATACTGACTGCCTGCAGGACAACATGCTGCCTCCTAATCACCCTCTCTCTCCACTGTGATACTGACTGCCTGCAGGACAACATGCTGGTCCTACTAATCACCCTCTCTCTCCACTGTGATACTGACTGCCTGCAGGACAACATGCTGCCTCCTAATCACCCTCTCTCTCCACTGTGATACTGACTGCCTGCAGGACAACATGCTGGTCCTACTAATCACCCTCTCTCTCCACTGTGATACTGACTGCCTGCAGGACAACATGCTGGTCCTACTAATCACCCTCTCTCTCCACTGTGATACTGACTGCCTGCAGGACAACATGCTGCCTCCTAATCACCCTCTCTCTCCACTGTGATACTGACTGCCTGCAGGACAACATGCTGGTCCTCCTAATCACCCTCTCTCTCCACTGTGATACTGACTGCCTGCAGGACAACATGCTGCCTCCTAATCACCCTCTCTCTCCACTGTGATACTGACTGCCTGCAGGACAACATGCTGGTCCTCCTAATCACCCTCTCTCTCCACTGTGATACTGACTGCCTGCAGGACAACATGCTGGTCCTCCTAATCACCCTCTCTCTCCACTGTGATACTGACTGCCTGCAGGACAACATGCTGCCTCCTAATCACCCTCTCTCTCCACTGTGATACTGACTGCCTGCAGGACAACATGCTGGTCCTACTAATCACCCTCTCTCTCCACTGTGATACTGACTGCCTGCAGGACAACATGCTGCCTCCTAATCACCATCTCTCATCACTGTGATACTGACTGCCTGCAGGACAACATGCTGCCTCCTAATCACCCTCTCTCTCCACTGTGATACTGACTGCCTGCAGGACAACATGCTGCCTCCTAATCACCATCTCTCTCCACTGTGATACTGACTGCCTGCAGGACAACATGCTGCCTCCTAATCACCCTCTCTCTCCACTGTGATACTGACTGCCTGCAGGACAACATGCTGCCTCCTAATCACCATCTCTCATCACTGTGATACTGACTGCCTGCAGGACAACATGCTGGTCCTAATCACCCTCTCTCTCCACTGTGATACTGACTGCCTGCAGGACAACATGCTGCCTCCTAATCACCCTCTCTCTCCACTGTGATACTGACTGCCTGCAGGACAACATGCTGCCTCCTAATCACCCTCTCTCTCCACTGTGATACTGACTGCCTGCAGGACAACATGCTGGTCCTACTAATCACCCTCTCTCTCCACTGTGATACTGACTGCCTGCAGGACAACATGCTGCCTCCTAATCACCCTCTCTCTCCACTGTGATACTGACTGCCTGCAGGACAACATGCTGGTCCTACTAATCACCCTCTCTCTCCGCTGTGATACTGACTGCCTGCAGGACAACATGCTGGTCCTCCTAATCACCCTCTCTCTCCACTGTGATACTGACTGCCTGCAGGACAACATGCTGCCTCCTAATCACCATCTCTCATCACTGTGATACTGACTGCCTGCAGGACAACATGCTGGTCCTACTAATCACCCTCTCTCTCCACTGTGATACTGACTGCCTGCAGGACAACATGCTGGTCCTCCTAATCACCCTCTCTCTCCACTGTGATACTGACTGCCTGCAGGACAACATGCTGGTCCTACTAATCACCCTCTCTCTCCACTGTGATACTGACTGCCTGCAGGACAACATGCTGCCTCCTAATCACCCTCTCTCTCCACTGTGATACTGACTGCCTGCAGGACAACATGCTGGTCCTACTAATCACCCTCTCTCTCCACTGTGATACTGACTGCCTGCAGGACAACATGCTGCCTCCTAATCACCCTCTCTCTCCACTGTGATACTGACTGCCTGCAGGACAACATGCTGGTCCTCCTAATCACCCTCTCTCTCCACTGTGATACTGACTGCCTGCAGGACAACATGCTGGTCCTCCTAATCACCCTCTCTCTCCACTGTGATACTGACTGCCTGCAGGACAACATGCTGCCTCCTAATCACCCTCTCTCTCCGCTGTGATACTGACTGCCTGCAGGACAACATGCTGGTCCTACTAATCACCCTCTCTCTCCACTGTGATACTGACTGCCTGCAGGACAACATGCTGGTCCTACTAATCAATACCTTAATATTAAAACATTACATTCCCAGCTGGGAGGCAAGCACAGCCCTCTCCAATGCATTACAGCGCAGAAACACAGTTGGATTACGCTATTTCTCTCAATATTGGCCACCGTTTAATTGGATATTTGAGTGATATGAGTGAATAGAGATACCGTACTTTACCTGTATCTGTAGTTTAGGTACAATTTCCATCCATTGTGGGCTCTTTGTCAAGTAGCAGAAAGACGCATTTGCCCCTGTACACAGTTCAATGACGCCGGAGGGGATAGCTGACGTTTTACGGGCTCCTAACCAACTGTGCTATTTTGTTTGTTCATTCGCATTGTTTGTAACTTATTTTGTACATAATGTTGCTGCTACCATCTCTTGTGACCAAATAGAGCTTCTGGACATCAGAACAGTGATTACTCACCTCAAACTGGACAAAGATTTTCAAGTTCATGAGTCTGACGTGAAGGATATACTGCTTACCCGAGACCAGGCCCAAATCTCCGTCATTCGTGTGAAGAAAAGACGGAAATACAGGCGGAGGAGGTTGGGGTGCCTAGTGAGAATTTGTCGGTGAGTGGGTAAACCGCCTCTACCATCCGTACTATTGGCCAAAGTGCAATCACTGGAAAATAAACTGGATGATCTACGTTCAAGATCATACTACCAACGGGCCATTAAAAACTGTAATATCTTATCTTTCACGAGTTGTGGCTGAACGACAACATGAATAATTTAGAGCTGGCTGGGTTTTCCGTGCATCGGCAGGACAGAGCAGCTACGTCTGGTAAGACGAGGGGTGAGGGTGAGTTTCTATTTGTCAATAACAGCTGGTGCGCGATGTCTAATTTTATTTACCAGGTGAGTTGACTAAGAACAGCAACAACCTGGGGAGAGGGATGAATGAGCCATTTGTAAGCTGGGGACAATTAGGTGACCATGATGTTATGAGGGACAGCTTGGGAACTTAGCCAGGACACCAAGGTTAACACCCCTACGCATTGGCGCATGTGACAAATACAATTTCATTTGATGTAGCTAGAAATAATGTTAGCCAGCTAGAAACTTTGTAAAGATTCCTCAACATTATCTTAAGTTAAGTACTTTTTTCTCCAACCAACATACCATTTTCAACATTGATTTTAAGACTCTTTAATCACGATTTCTGCTGGAATGCAGCTTATACAGACATTTATTGATGGACCACTTCAAAATTGGCTAGCTAGCTAATGACAGATACAGTCAATTTGGCTATCTAACAGCTAGCTTTCAGTGGAAAATCTCTAAATATTTTTTGATTTTCTTGCCAGATATGCATATAGTAGTGATGCCAGGAGTTAGACAGACCGAGTGTCCCCTAGAGTTGATGTCTGCACCCGTGAAAACGTAATAAATCTCCATCAAAATCCATCTGTTAAAGCTAGAGAAATACATATGTTTTTGTATGCATGGGCTGCATCTAAATCCACGGTGTCCACCGATGTCGGCCTTCCGCATCTGCGGTGGAAGGTGGCAGAGCTACAGCGGTGTTTGTCACACCAGGAGATATCCTGAAAATTGGTCTTCTCATGAAAACTAATATGACCCCTCTAAGGAAAGACGAGACTCTCACGAACACAATGGTGATCTACGTTTCGCTCTACTACCCCACAAGCGTCACGGGACTCATAAATACAAATTCCTGATTCTTATTTCTCTCAGATATAGGACAGAAACTTCCAAACAAACTTCCTTTTGATTCGTTTTTTCACTATCTGTTTTGCCATGTATGAAAATGTTATTCAACTCGTTTCTATGGGCTAATAGCAGCAAGGCCAAATTCAATGTTTCATTCAAAAAATCATACTTACAGGGGTCCTACATTTTAAATCAAGTATCTAAATGATCATTGGCATGACCATCTTCAAACAATTCCATATGTTAGCTTAGTAGAAACCCAGCCCCGGGCCCTTAGACCTGACGGGGCTTTTAGAAACAAAATATAGGCTACTTGATGATATCAAGCTCTTTACAAAAACCTTCTCTAATGAAGGAAGATAAATTACACAAGTTGTTTGCTTAGCTACATGCCAAATGGATATGCTACCCTCACGTAGCCTATCTGAAATGACATGATGTTTACTGATCAGAAGAAGCATACAGTTACTTTCTGTAGAAGTATAAAACAGAACTAAATGTAACCATGGAATAATCAGAAATTACTTGACATTTTGATGTGCTCTTCAAGAGGTGATCATACTACATCCACATAATTATAACATTTTATTTGAGAAACCCTTGAGAACAGCATTTGTCAATGATTTTAGCGGAGTTGGAGGTCTCCTTGCCCCCAAGAAGGCAAATTGAAAGTTCTGCACCTTATCGTGACGTTTATTGATAATAACCTATACGTAGCCTCCAGGCAGAGCTGTACTGTACAATCACTGGGAAGAAAATCTTGGAGGAGGGAGGATGTGATGGAAGGAGTGGGGAATACAAATGGGAGAGAGGAAAAACACCTTGAGGATATCCCTAGACAGGCAGAGCAAGACTCTACCAGACTCTCATGCCTCTCAGCATCCAGTAATTGTTTTTCACACCTCACAGACACTTCAAACTGAAAATGTGTTTTTGTTTCTGTCAGGGAAAGACATGAGGGAAAATCCTTTCTCCCCAACGACTAAACTATGACAGAATGTTTTGTCGTGAACACCATCTGTAGAGTTGTTGATAGACTGACTGACATATTGTTCAGGCCTCAATCTTACTTCTCCAGAACCCCGAAAAAGCGTGTTCTGAAATGGCGTTCCTTCTCCCCATCCTCAGCATACCCATTTGCATCGCTCTGTCTTTCTCTCATTCTCTCTCTCTGTTTTTCAAGGGATTCTTAAACAAAAATGTATTTCCATTAAAGGCCAAGGTAAGCTAAAGGTGGTAAATCTGAAAAAAAAGTCAGGGCTTTACTTTGGCAGACTTGAGTCGTCATAGTCATCATATTGAGAATTGTTTGTTATGATGTTCTTCGCTTTGTTTTTAACAATTTGCATTGAAATCTCCCCCCCCCATGCATTTATAGACAATATCTGACATGCCCTTATCCCACGATTAAAAAAACAGCAAGGAAATCAATCTGAAATCTCCCAACTCGCAGGTGGGAACCTGCCATCTCCAAACCACAATGGAATAATTTAGTCAGCTCAGAAATCTCATCCTGCCAGCTCCATACAATTCCACTAAATTACCCCCCCAAATGACTTTTGATGGCAAAGGGGGCTGGGTGCTCTTCGCTTCAACAGCGAAAGAAATAAGACATTGATTGAACACCAAAGAGGAACTCTGTGCTTCAGGTTTTTATTGCAATTATACAGAGAAAGGGAAGAGCACAGAACATATCATTGGTATTACAAAGCTCTCTATGCCTCTATCTATTCAACAACCATACAAGGGAACTCATCCCTCCATCTCTCTCATTTTAGTCCTTTAGCAGACATTGTTATCCAGAGCAACTTACAGGAGCCCTTGCTCAAGGGAACATCAACAGATGATTCACCTAGTCAGCTCGGGGATTCAAACCAGCAACCTTTCGGTTACTGGCCCAGCAATCTTAACTGCTAGGCTGCCTGCCCTCACCCTGCCTTTCTCTCCCTTTTTTCCGTCTCTCTTAGACTTCCGAGGGCACTCACCCCTCCAAATTGGTTTGTCATGATGTGGTGATGATGTCTATTAGGACTGTCTCATCTCCTATTCATTGGCTGTCGTCGTCATCTACGACTCACCCGACCAGCCCTATACAACTCAGTAATAGCTGCTGATCACAGTTCATATAAAGAGATGTGTTAGAATGGCATGGGGAGTTTGGAGATTAGTTTATCTTACTTGGAATGTGTCCTAAATGGCACCCTATTCCCTACATAGTGCACTACTTTTGTGCAGAGCCTTATTGGCCTTGGTCAAAAGTAGTGCACTATATAGGGAATAGGGTACCATTTGGGACACAATATAGTGTTTAAAGGCCAAGGTAAGCTAAAGGTGGTAAGTTTTAGTTTTAAAACACGCTTGAACTTTAAAACAAGGCAGGCACAGTGGAATAAGGAGTTTTAAATCAACACACAACTTTTATACCCAATCCTGAACTTACTGTTTCATATAAGGAAATCAGTCAATTGAAATAAATTCATTAGGCCCTAATCTATGGATTTCACATGAATGGGAATACAGATATGCATCTGTTGGTCACATAAACCTTTAAAAAAAAGTAGGGGCATGAATCAGAAAACCAGTCGGTATCTGGTGTGACCAACATTTGCCTCGTGCAGCACGACACATCTCCTTCGCATAGAGTTGATCGGGCTGTTGATTGTGGCCTGTGGAATGTTGTTCCACTTCTGTTCAGTGGCTGTGTGAAGTTGCTGGATGTTGGCAGGAACTTGAACACGCTGTTGTACACGTCGACATGGGGCCGGGCATTATCATGCTGAAACAAGAGGTGATGGCAGCGGATGAATGGCACGACAATGGTCCTCATTATCTCATCAGGGTCTCTATGCATTGAAATTGCCATCGATAAAATGCAATTGTGTTCGTTGTCCATACCTTATGCCTGCCCATACCATAACCCTCCCATGTGGAGGTCCTGGGCTGGCCTGGTTGCACATGGTCTGCAGTTGTGAGGCCGGTTGGACGTAATGCCCTAAAACGACGTTGGAGGGGGCTTATGGTAGAGTAATTAACATTCAATTATCTGGCAACAGCTCTGGTGGACATTGCTGCAGTTCACATGCCAATTGCATGCTCCCTCAAAACAGGAGACATCTGTGACATTGTTTTGTATGACAAAACTGCACATTTTAGAGTGGCCTTTTATTATCCCCAGCACAAGGTGCACCTGTGTAAGGACCATGATGTTTAATCATCGTCTTGATATACCACACCTGTCAGGTGGATGGTTTATTTTTATTTTTTTGCCAAGATGGCGTAGCAGTGCAGATGTGGTTTGTCATCCTCTCGTTTACTTTTTGTATTTTTCATCTTTTTTGTATATATTTCAATTTATTTTTCAATCTGTTTTCCATTTTTAAATTAAATATACCTTCCGGTAACCCGCCTCACTCAATGTGACACGGATCCCCTATTTTTTTTTTGACCTTTTGCCAAAACCTCTATCAGAAGCTAGCCATCAGAAGTTAACCAGCTAATTAGCTACTAGCTATTTAGTCATTGTTAGCCACTGCTAGCGGCCTTTACCCTCTGCACAGGAACCAGCTGCTTTTTAGCCTGGATAGTACCTGCCAGCCTCGTATTGTTTTTCTCCAATACAACGCCGGATTCCGGCCATAAACCCTTGACCATTACTCCTGATCATCACAGCTAGCTAGCTGCCACCAAGTGACCCAGCCCCGAAGCTAGCCCTGAGCCAGGCTTATCTCCCGGCTAGCAAAGGAAATTACTACAACTACAATACCTCTTTCGCCATCTGGCCCAGTCCCTATGTCGACACGGCGCCCCGCCGTACCACCACGACTGATCCGCAGACGTAATTCCATCCGATGCTAGCGTAGCAACGACTACCCCGCGGCTTCCCTGTTCCATCTATTGCTGTTCACAGGATCCTGTGATCACTTGGCTACATAGCTGATGCCTTCTGGACTGTTCATTTATCACGGTACTCCACTTTGTTTACTTTTGTTTATCTGTCGGCCCTAGCCCCGAACTCAGGCCCTGTGTGTAGTTAACTGACCCTCTCTGCCCATTCATTGCCATTTTACCTGTTGTTGTTGTCTTAGCTGATTAGCTGTTATTGTCTTACCCATTGTTGTCTTAGCTAGCTCTCCCAATCAACACCTGTGATTGCTTTATGCCTCGCTTTATGTCTCTCTCAAATGTCAATATGCCTTGTATACTGTTGTTTAGGATAGTTATCATTGTTTTAGTTCACTGTGGAGCCCCTAGTCCCTAGTCCCTAGTCCTTTTGTCCCACCTCCCACACATGCGGTGACCTCACCCAGTATAACCAGCGTGTCCAGAGATGCAGCCTCTCTTATCATCACTCAGTGCCTGGGCTTACCTCCATTGTACCCGCACCCCACCATACCCCTGTCTGCACATTATGCCCTGAATCTATTCTACCACGGCCAGAAATATGCTTCTTTTATTCTCTGTCCCCATTAGACAACCAGTTTTGCTAGCCTTTAGCCGTACCCTCATCCTACTCCTCCTCTGTTCCTCGGGTGATGTGAAGGTTAACCCAGGCCCTGCGTGTCCCCAGGCACTCTCATTTGTTGACTTCTGTACTCGAAAAATCCTTGGTTTCATGCATGTTAACATCAGAAGCCTCCTCCCTAAGTTTGTTTTACTCACTGCTTTTGCACACTCCACCAACCCTGATGTCCTTGCCGTGTCTGAATCCTGGCTTAGGAAGGCCACCAAAAATGTTGAGATTTCCATACCCAACTACAACATTTTCCGTCAAGATACAACTGCCAAAGGGGGAGGAGTTGCAATCTACTGCAGAGATAGCTTGCAAAGTTCTGTCATACTTTCCAGGTCTATGCCTATACAGTTTGAGCTTCTCATAAAAAAAAAAATCGCTCCAGAAATAAGTCTCAAGACTGTTGACGCGTGTTATAGACCCCCCTCAGCTCCCAGCTGTGCCCTGGACACCATCTGTGAATTGATTGCCCCCCATCTATCTTCGGAGTTCGTTCTGTTAGGTGACCTAAACTGGGATATGCTTAACACCCCAGCAATCCTACAATGTAAGCTAGATACCCTCAATCTCACACAAATTATCAAGGAAATGACCAGGTACAACCCTAAATCCGTAAACATGGGCTTCCTCAAAGATATTATCGTGACCAACTTGCCATCTAAATACACCTCTGCTGTTTTCAATCAATCAGGAGCTCAGCGATCACAGCCTCATTGCCTGCATCCCCTATGGGTCAGCGGTCAAACGACCACCCCTCATCACTGTCAAACGCTCCCTAAAACACTTCTGCGAGCAGGCCTTTCTAATCAACCTGGCACGAGTATCCTGGAATGATATTTACCTCATCCCGTCAGTCGGGGATGCCTGGTAATTCTTTAAAAGTAATTTCCTCACCATCTTAAATAAGCATGCCCCTTTAAAAAAATAGAACTAAGAACAGATATAGCCCTTGGTTCACTCCAGACCTGACTCCCCTTGACCAGCACAAAAACATCCTGTGGCGGACTGCAATAGCATCGAATAGTCCCCGCGATATGCAACTGTTCAGGCAAGTCAGAAACCAATATACGCAGTCAGTCAGGAAAGCAAAGGCTAGCTTTTTCAAACAGAAATTTGCATCCTGTAGCTCTAACATCAAAACATTTTGGGACACTGTAAAGTCCATGGAGAACAAGAGCACTGACCACTGCACTGAGATTAGGTAACACAGTCACCACCAATAAATCCATGATAATCGAACATTTCAATAAGCATTTCTCTACAGCTGGCCATGCTTTTCTCCTGGCTACCCCAACCCCGGCCAACAGCGCCGCACCCCCTGCAGCTACTTTACCTCCCCAACTTCTCCTTCACCCAAATCCAGATAGCAAATGTTCTGAAAGAGCTGCTAAACCTGGACCCGTACAAATCAGCTGGGCTAGACAATCTGGACCCTCTCTTTCTAAAACTATCTGCCGTCATTGTTGCAACCCCTATTAACAATCTGTTCAACCTCTCTTTCGTATCGTCCGAGATCCCTAAGGATTGGAAAGCTGCCGCGGTCATCCCCTCTTCAAAGGGGGTGACACTCTAGACCCAAACTGTTATAGACCTATATCCATCCTGCCCTGCCTTTCTAAAGTCTTCGAAAGCCAAGTTAATAAACAGATCACTGACAATTTCGAATCCCACCGTACCTTCTCCGCTGTGCAATCCGGTTTCCGAGCTGGTCATGGGTGCACCTCAGCCACGCTCAAGGTCCTAAACGATATCACAACCGCCATTGATAAAAGACAATAATGTGCAGCCGTCTTCATCATCTTGGCCAAGGCTTTCGACTATGTCAATCACCGTATTCTTATCGGCAGACTCGCCTGGTTCACTAACTACTTCGCAGACAGTTCAGTGTGTCAAATCGGAGGGCCTGTTATCCGGACATCTGACAGTCTCTATGGGAATACCACAGGGTTCAGTTCTCGGGCCGACTCTTTTCTCTGTATATATCAACGATGTCGCTCTTGCTGCGGGTGATTCCCTGATCCACCTCTACGCAGACGACACCCTTCTGTATACTTCTGGCCCTTCTTTGGACACTGTGTTAACTAACCTCCAGACAAGCTTCAATGCCATACAACACTCCTTCCGTGGCCTCCAACTGCTCTTAAACGCTAGTAAAACCAAATGCATGCTCTTCAACTGTTCACTGCTCGCACCCGCCCGCCCAACCAGCATCACTACTCTGGAAGGTTCTGACCTAGAATATGTGGACAACTACAAATACCTAGGTGTCTGGCTGGACTGTAAACTCTCCTTCCAGACTCACATTAAGTATCCCCAATCCAAAATCAAATCTAGAATCGGCTTTCTATTTCGCAACAAAGCCTCCTTCACTCACGCCGCCAAACTTACCCTCGTAAAACTGACTATCCTACCAATCCTCAACTTCGGCGATGTCATCTACAAAATAGCTTCCAATACTCTACTCAGCAAACTGGATGCAGTCTATCACAGTGCCATCCGTTTTGTTATCAAAGCACCTTATACTACCCACCACTGCGACCTGTATGCTCTAGTCGGCTGGCCCTCGCTCCATATTCGTCGCCAGACCCACTGGCTCGAGGTCATCTATAGGTCTATGCTAGGTAAACCTCCTCCTTACCTCAACTCACTGGTCATGATAACAACACCCACCCTTAGCACGCGCTCCAGCAGGTACGCGCTCCAACTGGTCGTCCCCAAAGCCAGCACCCCCTTTGGCCGCCTTTCCTTCCAGTTCTCTGCTGCCAGTGACTGGAACGAATTGCAAAAATCGCTGAAGCTGGAGACTTACATTTCCCTCACTAACTTTAAACATCAGCTATCTGAGCAGCTAACCGATCGCTGCAGCTGTACATAGTCCATCTGTAAATAACCCACCCAATCTACCTACCTCATCCCCATATTGTTCTTATTTACTTTTCTGCTCCTTTGCACACCAGTATCACTACTTGCACATCATCATCTGCTCATCTATCACTCCAGTGTTAATCTGCTAAATTGTAATTACTTCGCTACTATGGCCTATTTATTGCCTTACCTCCTCACACCATTTGCACACGCTGTACATATACTTTCTTTTTTTCTATTGTGTTATTGACTGTACATTTGTTTATTCCATGTGTAACTCTGTGTTGTTGTTTGTGTTGCACTGCTTTGCTTTATCTTGGCCAGGTCGCAGTTGTAAATGAGAACTTGTTCTCAACTAGCTTACCTGGTTTAATAACGGTGAAATAAAACCTTTAAAAATATATAATCTTGGCAAAGGAAAAATGCTTACTAACAGGGATGTAAAACAAATTTGTGCACACAATTTAAGAGAAATAAGCTTTTTGTGCATATGGAACATTTCCAGGATCTTTTCTTTCAGCTCATGACATAGGACCAACACTTTGTATGTTGCGTTTCTATTTTTGTTAAGTGTATGTTAGTGATGAATGGATGGATATGCATCAAAATGCCCCGATACATTATCTATGACCAAAAGTCTTGCCATCTTATTTTGTATCATGCTGTCGTCACTCCATAGGCAACAGCTATAGAGTGCCATTATCAAGTGAACCAGTATTAGCTCATAGCTACCTCTTAGCTAAACCTTATTAAAGTTGAGTATTAACATTTTGTTTTGTTGACGTAGTCGATCAATTACACTGGAATAATGAGGTTTGTTTCACACACCTCAGACATCAACAATAATCATCTTGAATTCACCTCGTCTCCTTCTACTTCTAAAACAACTCATACCATGACAACACAAGCAGCTACTCCACACCCCCGGAGGCGGACTGAGACACTTTGTGCTGTTTTGATAGAGAGAGGGAGCAAGACAAAGCGAATGAGTGGGAGAGAGTAGGAGAGAGGGGGGGGGAGGGGTGGTGAGTGTTCTCGGAAGGCTGTTGAATGGATAGAGGGATTTAGTGAGGAAACATCTTTCCAGAACATTCAGGTGAGCGCCAGATTTCCAGCTGCCTGATTAATGGATGTCTTACCTCTGTATGTTCCATTATAGCACCACTAAAGTGTGTCAGGGACACGGTGTGAACTGAAAACATAACCCACCTGTAACAATAGCCCCATGTGACTGACGACACTTGAAATGATCCAACTCCATGTGTGTGTGCGCGCTGGCTTTAGTCTGACAGGGATCATCATCTGACTGTCACTGATACCTTGACTGTCTGCGCACCAAACTCTTCTCAACACCCAGCCTTTCAGTTATCTTTAACCTATTAGGTAGACAGACATGCACCTCTCCGGTCTGCTAAACTCTCCATTTGTCTGCCTCTCCGTTTTTCATTTTGTACACGGACGATATAGATGTCTCAATGAACGATAAAGGGCAATTAAACTGTGTCATTAATTATCTTGTTTCTGTGCTTTCTACGATCATCTTGGTTGAACTCATCAAAGAACCTGAAAAGAGAAAGCGATTTCTTTGTCTCCGCCGTGCCCCTTACCTCATTAAATCTGAAAACGGGAATGTGGGGTTCTCTCCGTACGGTTTCCATCACAATAATGAGTGTTTTTAAATTGCCTAGCACAAGCTCACAACTATAAAATATTTCAGAAGATGGCAGACAGCCATTTACTGTATTTCAATCAGACAAATTGAAAGAGTCATTCATTCTGTGTCTCTTACCTCTCCTCTCCACACTGACCGTTCTGCTTGATTTGCATCCCAAATAGCACCCCATTCCCTATGTAGTGCACTACTTTTGACCAGGGCCTATGGGTCTTAGGTCAGAAGTAGTGCACTGTATAGGGAATAGGGTGCTATTTGGGACACATTCCTTATGGTTCGAACATAGGGCTGCAGTCTAGTGAGTATGCTTTAGCATTAATATTTCCCTTTATTGGAACTAAGGAGCCTAGCCCAAACCATGAAAAACAGCCTCCTCCACCAAACTTTACAGTTGGCATTATGCATTGGGGCAGGTAAAGTTCTCATGGCATCCGCCAAACCCAGATTTGTCTGTCGGTCTGCCAGATGGTGAAGCATGATCCACCACTCCAGAGAACGTGTTTCCACTGATCCAGAGTCCAATGGCAGCGAACTTTACAACACTCCAGCCGACGCTTGGCATTGCGATCTTCCGATGAACAGTTTGTTTCTTTCAGAGGCAGTTGGAGCTCAGTAGTGAGTGTTGCCTCTCAGGACAGGTGATTTCTACACACTACGCACTTCAGTACTCGGTGGTCCCATTCTGTGTGCTTGTGTGGCCTACCATTTCGTGGCTGAGCAGTTGTTGCTCCTCCTGAAGCAGAGAAAAGCTATCACCTTCATTTACACTTTGATGCTTAGAATACAACTTAATATATCGTCTGTCACCAGTCAGACACTCAGTTGTACAGGTAAAAGTACTGCTTCCCTTCAAATGAAAACTGAGGAATGAATTCTGATTTAAAAAATATCTTGATACTTCTGAGACATGGCACAGATATGGCACAGCAAAGTCCTAATTCAAAGGAACTCAGGGATAAGATACATGGCAAAGCAAAGTACTTTTTTCAGTTTTAGCTCAGGGACAAATATACTGAAACTGTGTTGCATTACAAATGAATGTGCATAACATAGAACTATAAATCTACTTATGTCAAAGTTGTAAAATACCAAAGTACCAATTATGTAGGAGATTGTCCCTTTTGCAAGGATTTGTCATAACACATCACAACAGTATGCCAATATCCCTGACACAGAATACTCATTTATATCCCATGCAATGTAAAATATCATCAAATGTAGTCTTTTCAGATAAATGTGTATGAACTCTATCCCCCAGGGGGAAAACAAAGCAGTTATTAGCAAACTGTCTCATGTCCCTTTCCTGTCCTCATTCTACAGTTAGTGTCCCCCATTTCACCTGAAGAAATAACTCTGGGTGCGTCCCAAATGGCACCGTATTGGCTTTATAGTGCATTACTTTTGACCAGGGCCCATAGCAGTGGGGATTGGTGCCGTTTTTACATTTTATTTATGAGCATGGTCTTATTTCTATTACAGCATATTGGATGACTGTCATTCATATTCCATATTCCATTCACCTAGCTCAATGTAACATCGATAGGTTTAGGCTACTACATGATTCTCAAATGTTCCCTATACCCATCAAGAGTTTTCTACAGCCTAGCCCATGAATGAAAGTTTACAATGTAGGTCCACGAGTCGAGAGAATTTTAAGTAATCAAGGTGACAGACAGTGACACATTCCGTACCGCCTTGCACATGCTTGCATCTAGTTGAGGGTGTACTGTAGGGTGTAATCATTAGTCCAACATTTGCAAATTCAGGTATGTTTATCCCTGTTTGGTTCCGTTTCATTCCATTTAAGAATCTTTTTTCAACAGAATTGGCGGAATGAATATCCGCCTGATCACAGACAAACAGTTCACTTTCATAGCAGCCACATAAAAACAGAATGATCACTTTGCTCGTTGCATATATAATTCCTTTTCGCAACTATCTATGCGTTCTCCTCTCATCTTTTCCCTTTGATTGTGGACTTCAGTGCTGTATTATTATACATTTATAAAACCAAAATAGCAAGCTGCATTTGCTAGCTAAGTGGGGGGGAATAAAAACAAAATCTCTCTCTCTCTGTGTCTCTCTGTGTCTCTCTGTGTCTCTCTGTGTCTCTCTGTGTCTCTCTGTGTCTCTCTGTGTCTCTCTGTGTCTCTCTCTGTCTCTCTCTGTCTCTCTCTGTCTCTCTCTGTCTCTCTCTGTCTCTCAATTCAATTCAATTCAATTCAATTCAAGGGGCTTTATTGGCATGGGAAACATGTGTTAACATTGCCAAAGCAAATGAGGTAGACAATACACAAAAGTGAAACAAACAAAACTAATTAACAGTAAACATTACACATACAGAAGTTTCAAAACAATAAAGACATTACGAGTGTCATATTAAATATATACAGTGTTGTAACAATGTACAAATGGTTAAAGCACACAAGTTAAAATAAGTAAGCATAAATATGGGTTGTATTTACAATGGTGTTTGTTTTTCACTGGTTGCCCTTTTCTTGTGGCAACAGGTCACAAATCTTGCTGCTGTGATGGCACACTGTGGAATTTCACCCAGTAGATATGGGAGTTTATCAAAATTGGATTTGTTTTCGAATTCTTTGTGGATCTGTGTGATCTGAGGGAAATATGTGTCTCTAATATGGTCATACATTGGGCAGGAGGTTAGGAAGTGCAGCTCGGTTTCCACCTGATTTTGTGGGCAGTGTGCACATAGCCTGTCTTCTCTTGAGAGCCATGTCTGCCTACGGCGGCCTTTCTCAATAGCAAGGCTATGCTCACTGAGTCTGTACATAGTCAAAGCTTTCCTTAAGTTTGGGTCAGTCACAGTGGTCAGGTATTCTGCCACTGTGTACTCTCTGTTTAGGGCCAAATAGCATTCTAGTTTGCTCTGTTTTTTTGTTAATTCGTTCCAATGTGTCAAGTAATTATCTTTTTGTTTTCTCATGATTTGGTTGGGTCTAATTGTGCTGTTGTCCTGGGGCTCTGTGGGGTGTGTTTGTGTTTGTGAACAGAGCCCTAGGACCAGCTTGCTTAGGGGACTCTTCTCCAGGTTCATCTCTCTGTAGGTGATGGCTTTGTTATGGAAGGTTTGGGAATCGCTTCCTTTTAGGTGGTTGTAGAATTTAACGGCTCTTTTCTGGATTTTGATAATTAGTGGGTATTGGCCTAATTCTGCTCTGCATGCATTATTTGGTGTTCTGCGTTGTACACGGAGGATATTTTTGCAGAATTCTGCATGCAGAGTCTCAATTTGGTGTTTGCCCCATTTTGTGAAATCTTGGTTGGTGAGCGGACCCCAGACCTCACAACCATAAAGGGCAATGGGCTCTATGACTGATTCAAGTATTTTTAGCCAGATCCTGATTGGTATGTTGAAATTTATGTTCCTTTTGATGGCATAGAATGCCCTTCTTGCCTTGTCTCTCAGATCGTTCACAGCTTTGTGGAAGTTACCTGTGGTGCTGATGTTTAGGCCGAGGTATGTATAGTTTTTTGTGTGCTCTAGGGCAACGGTGTCTAGATGGAATTTGTGGTCCTGGCGACTGGACCTTTTTTGGAACACCATTATTTTGGTCTTACTGAGATTTACTGTCAGGGCCCAGGTCTGACAGAATCTGTGCAGAAGATCTAGGTGCTGCTGTAGGCCCTCCTTGGTTGGTGACAGAAGCATCAGATCATCAGCAAACAGTAGACATTTGACTTCGGATTCTAGTAGGGTGAGACCGGGTGCTGCAGACTGTTCTAGTGCCCGCGCCAATTCGTTGATATATATGTTGAAGAGGGTGGGGCTTAAGCTGCATCCCTGTCTCACCCCACGACCCTGTGTGAAGAAATGTGTGTGTTTTTTGCCAATTTTAACCGCACACTTGTTGTTTGTGTACATGGATTTTATAATGTCGTATGTTTTACCCCCAACACCACTTTCCATCAATTTGTATAGCAGACCCTCATGCCAAATTGAGTCGAAGGCTTTTTTGAAATCAACAAAGCATGAGAAGACTTTGCCTTTGTTTTGGTTTGTTTGGTTGTCAATTAGGGTGTGTAGGGTGAATAAATGGTCTGTTGTACGGTAATTTGGTAAAAAGCCAATTTGACATTTGCTCAGTACATTGTGTTCATTGAGGAAATGTACGAGTCTGCTGTTAATGATAATGCAGAGTATTTTACCAAGGTTACAGTTGACGCATATTCCACGGTAGTTATTGGGGTCAAATTTGTCTCCACTTTTGTGGATTGGGGTGATCAGTCCTTGGTTCCAAATATTGGGGAAGATGCCAGAGCTAAGGACGATGTTAAAGAGTTTTAGTATAGCCAATTGGAATTTGTTCTCTGTATATTTGATCATTTCATTAAGGATACCATCAACACCACAGGCCTTTTTGGGTTGGAGGGTTTTTATTTTGTCCTGTAACTCATTCAAGGTCATTGGAGAATCCAGTGGGTTCTGGTAGTTTTTAATAGTTGATTCTAGTATTTGTATTTGATCATGTATATGTTTTTGCTCTTTATTCTTTGTTATAGAGCCAAAAAAATTGGAGAAGTGGTTTACCCATACATCTCCATTTTGGATAGATAATTCTTCGTGTTGTTGTTTGTTTAGTGTTTTCCAATTTTCCCAGAATTGGTTAGAGTCTATGGATTCTTCAATTACATTGAGCTGATTTCTGACATGCTGTTCCTTCTTTTTCCGTAGTGTATTTCTGTATTGTTTTAGTGATTCACCATAGTGAAGGCGTAGACTCAGGTTTTCCGGGTCTCTATGTTTTTGGTTGGACAGGTTTCTCAATTTATTTCTTAGATTTTTGCATTCTTCATCAAACCATTTGTCATTGTTGTTCATTTTCTTCGGTTTTCTATTTGAGATTTTTAGATTTGATAGGGAAGCTGAGAGGTCAAATATACTGTTAAGATTTTCTACTGCCAAGTTTACACCTTCACTATTGCAGTGGAACGTTTTACCCAGGAAGTGTCCTAAAAGGGATTGGATTTGCTGTTGCCTAATTGTTTTTTGGTAGGTTTCCAAACTGCATTCCTTCCATCTATAGCATTTCTTAATGTTACTCAGTTCCTTTGGCTTTGATGCCTCATGATTGAGTATTGCTCTGTTCAAGTAGACTGTAATTTTGCTGTGATCTGATAGGGGTGTCAGTGGGCTGACTGTGAACGCTCTGAGAGACTCTGGGTTGAGGTCAGTGATAAAGTAGTCTACAGTGCTACTGCCAAGAGATGAGCTATAGGTGTACCTACCATAGGAGTCCCCTCGAAGCCTACCATTGACTATGTACATACCCAGCGTGCGACAGAGCTGCAGGAGTTGTGACCCGTTTTTGTTGGTTATGTTGTCATAGTTATGCCTAGGGGGGCATATGGGGGAGGGAATGCTGTCACCTGCAGGCAGGTGTTTGTCCCCCTGTGTGCTGAGGGTGTCAGGTTCGTGTCCAGTTCTGGCATTTAGGTCGCCACAGACTAATACATGTCCCTGGGCCTGGAAATGATTGATTTCCCCCTCCAGGATGGAGAAGCTGTCTTCATTAAAATATGGGGATTCTAGTGGGGGGATATAGGTAGCACACAGGAGGACATTTTTCTCTGTTAAGATAATTTCCTTTTGAATTTCTAGCCAAATGTAAAATGTTCCTGTTTTGATTAATTTAATGGAGTGAGTTAGGTCTGCTCTATACCAAATTAGCATTCCCCCTGAGTCCCTTCCCTGTTTCACACCTGGTAGTTTGGTGGATGGGACTACCAGCTCTCTGTAACCTAGAGGGCAACCAGTGAGTCCGTCTCCTCTATACCAGGTTTCTTGCAGGATGACAATGTCTGCATTACCGATTTCTTTGGTGAAGTCCGGGTTCTTGCTCTTTAGGCCAAAGGCAGATGACCTCAGGCCTTGGATATTCCAGGATGATATAGTGAAGGCTTTTTGTTCCATAAAGTGTCCAATGTTGTTGGTCATGGTTTGGCCTCAGGCCAGTAAGTGTGAGCAGAGCCTGCTGAGCATCTGGTACATGCCGTTGGCTTGGGCGAGTGTAAGACTGGGGGTTGGGCCTGTTTGCCCGCTCACTACCTGGGCGTATGTGTGACTTCCATGTTGATGCCCTCTTTGCGGGGGTGGGGTGCATGGGGTGGGCAGGAGTGGCATAGGTCTGATCTGAGGGGGCCTAAATGGGGTGTGGGCATGGTTGATGTGGGGGGGTGTTGATTGGTTGGGGTGGGGGTGTGGATGTGTCTGGGGGTGCTGTGGTCTGGATGTAAGTCCTCTTGGCGTGGGTCCTCTATGTGTACGTCCAGGGGGGGGTCCTGAAGTTCTTGGAGGGTGTCTCGCTGGTCTGGGTGGGGTGTCTATTGATCTGTTGCTGTTGGGGCTGCGTTTGAGAGCGATGTCCTTTAGAGTCCGGGCAAAGGTGGGCACTGCTGCCTTGTAGAGGTGGACCTGGTCATAGAGGCTGTTCAAGTCCAGGGTGGAGTGGTGGGCCAGAAAGACATTTGGTTTTGAAGCACAGTCACGGGAAATGCTTGCGTTTACCCGCTGTATTGTAGCAGGGTGGAAGTCTTTTCATGGTAGCAGGGTGGAGATAACCACTTGTGCGTTGGGGAACGTAGAAGAAGCTTTTTCAATCACTCCCTTCAGTGCTGTGGCCACCCTTTCCTGCTGTGCTCTCAGGTCGTTTGTGCCTGTGTGTATTATTATGTGGCTAGGTGAGCCTAGTTTGTCCTCAGACAGAAGGTCTAGGGCGCGCTGGGTGTTTGGACACCAGAGTTTAGACACACTGTGTTTGGGAAAAAGTTTTTTTTCTTCTATAAATTTACCATTTGAGTCCATAAGGAGGACAATCTGTGTCTTG
>NW_026601827.1:0-33450 GCF_029448725.1 Salvelinus fontinalis
ATTTGTATCTGTGAAAAGATTGCAGAGTATACCCCTAATATTTTTGTGTCTAATTAGTTTTGGAGACATTTGGCCACCATCATCAATGTTTCCCCCATAACACCCATGAAAACGCATGGCAGCCTTCTGAACACTGTTAATAAACTAGTCAGGTTCTTACTGAAGTCAGGTGGGACACACAAGGCATCAGAGTGAAAGACGCAGCATTTGTCATCTTTAGGACAGTCCTCATCGCGGACACATCCCTTGTGTGACGGAACGACTTTCAGAAGCAGCGGGCACTGACCTGCCTTCAGGAGGACCGGCACTGTGAGAGAGCAGGAGGAATAGGAAACAATTGGACCGAACAATTTTCTGAAAATCTGTCATATTTGTGTGGAGATGGTTACGATCAATAGGCATTTGCATTTGTAGGAAGTCAAAACAGAAAGGAGGTGACATTGTCAGCTGCTATAGAATCACACAGTGTTCCACAATGTCATCAACACAATACAACAGTGAATAATCAGTGTCCTCGGTCCTTCTACTGGGACCTCCAGTCTGGCGCCAATCACTATCAACAGATATGAGAACAATCCATAATATTCAACATCAAGTCTAGTGACCATCAACCCACACCTTGAATGTCACAAGTAGAACAATGGAAATCATGTGTATTACAGAAACTCTATGCTAAACATTGTGTTGATCACTCTAAATTAAATATGAACTTTACCGGTCTTATATGTCCCCAATTGAAAATGTTTATGGTGCATATATATGTATACATATATAACTCTAAAGGCCTACATTGCTCTCAGAAATCTTCTTAATTGAGTGTCTCAGCTCTAAAGAGAGTGTATGTGAAATATATTGATCTATGTGTATGAAATGTACATTACAAGCTCCAGGTTTCTTAATTCCAGAGTAATGCAGGAATAATGAATGCAATGGATGTCTGTCACTCAGGGACCATATCCTACCTGTGTAAGGTGCAATGCAGACATGCCCACATCCATTGTGGCAGCATTTTTCATCATTGGGGCAGTCACTGTCATCGGAACATAACTCCGCACACGTCCCCACGCCCCATCGTCTACGAGGGCACATTCCAGGCTTTGCTTTGGGACAACATAATTTGAGTAGACATGTCAGGGAACACGACTTACCACAAGAACATGGACACAATTACACTGAACCATTTTCTGAAAATCTATCATGTTTGTGTGGAGATGTTTACATATAAATGTTAGCTGCTACAGAATCACACAGTGGTCACAGAATGTCATCAGTACAATACAACAGTGAATAATCAGTGGCAGCATTTTGGAAATATTGTGTATTACATAGACTGTGTACGCTAAATGTTTTGTTGGTCACTCTAAACTAAATATGATCTTTAGCGATCTTACATTTCCCCATTACAAATAGGTTTATGGTAGCAACTTGTCAGCCTACACTGACTCTTCCCTTTGAAGTCTTTCTATTACGTGACTTCTTAATTGAGTGTCTTAGCTCTAAAGAGAGCTCCAGCATTCATGTTTCCAGAGTAAAGCAGCAATAATGAATGCAATAGATGTGTGTATCTGTCACTCAGGGACCATATCCTACCTGTGTAAGGTGCAATGCAGACATGCCCACATCCGTTGTGACAGCATTTTTCATCATTGGGGCAGTCACTGTCCTTGGAACATAACTCTGCACATATCCCTATGCCCCATCGTCTACGAGGGCACACTCCAGGCTTTGCTTTGGGACAACATAATTTGAGCAGATGTCAGGGAACCCAACTTGCCACAAAGAGACATGAACATAGACACAATTGGACTGAACCAATTTATGGAAATCTATCATGTTTGTGTCGAGATGGATTTGACAAATATGCATTTGAATCTCTGGAAAGTTTGTAGGCCATACTCCAAGTAATTTTGTGTCTAATTAATAGTTTTGGAGACATTTGTCCCCGATCATCAATGTAACATTGTATGTTAACTAAAATGGGCTGTGCAACTGGTTACATACAGACACACAAACAGTGCTTTTAAGATGCCCAAGTAATCATTTATAGTTGAATGAACATATGAGACAAGTTGACAATCACATCATTATATGTTGACTGAGTTGTTGCATACGTTTTCTCAAGTTGGAGCTAAGTTTGGGCCAACTAAAAATGTTAAGTTCAGGTAACACTTTTATCTAGAAGTTGAATAAACTGAAAAAGGCTTTGGAACCACTTACTTCATAATAATTTGTTGAAACAACTAGAATTGTTTTTACAGTATATGCGTAAAATGGCCAAGGGTAGGCTGGATTGATTCAAAGTCATAATGGCTGGCTTGTATTTCTTAGTAAGGTAGCAACAAAATAGGTTGCAAAGGGGCAATGCACAATTATAGGCTATTGTTTATAACCACTTAGGTAGGCTGTAACAAGTGTGGCAGGCTAAGTCAAGTGTAGCAGGCTTCTTCAAAAAACTCAGCAAATTGTCACAGTTTGTTTCATGAAAAATAATGACAAATAATGCAAAGTAGGCTAATTAGAACAACTCACCTGTAGATATGCCTCCCGTTTCTGCAGCAGAGACTATTTTCAAATGTACAAATGCCAACAGAGAAAGAACCAAAGCACAACGCGCTGACAAATTCATGTCCATGCTGACTTCAAGACTGTTAGAGCAATTGCAGTCCAAATCAATTTCATAGCAGAGGAGGAGACCATAATATGTATTAACCTTAGATGACTAAGAGGGGGCGTTGCTTTGAAGCCACCGCACAGCCATTTTGGAACTCCTCCTTCATTGTAAAAAAAATAGCTATAGAAATGCATCTATTTGAATGCATCTACATTTGTTTTTTGACAAATATATTCTATTACAGACACCTTAATGCATACATGAAAATGATATTAATTGAACTGAACATGAACATTTTATATTTTGAGAGTGTTAATGTTAATGCCCCCACCACAACAAATAAATACATGAAATTGTGTCCTTGAAACGTTTTATTGAAATATTGTAGAACTCCATTCATTCCTATGGAGGACTGCTCTTTCTGGGGTGTGCCAATGTGGCGGCCTGTGGCTTCAAAGCCTCTCATTGGCCATTACACAGCATCAGCAATCCAGGGTTTATACACATCATTGGGGAGAGACCATAGAAAAGATGACTGCACAAGGAACAATGCACCTGCAGGGTCCCTATGCCCAACAATTTACATTCCGAGTTCGGATCCGAACACTTGCTTAGGTCACATGTAATGACAATAATTAAAAAGGATATGGAACTTGTGCCTCTGGGGGTACTCTTGATCCAAAAGTGGTCCCCCAAATGGACAGTAATATTGTTCAGAAATTAGACCAAAATTTGATGTAAACAATTAACAACTAAACGTCCATAGTGTGTCTTCAACTGAGTGTGTAGTTCAATGACTGAATGCATTTCTGTTAAACTGCAGGTGAAAATCCACAATGTATAATGATTCATAACGAAATGTTTCAAAGTACAGTATGTGGAGAATTATAACACTGTTGATGGGTTGATTTTTGGGCAATGGTTGGGCTCTGTTTACATGGTATATGATTTTTACTTGTAATTCATCTTAAGAAATAGGCCTATACATGTCCCAAAATAACTTTTTTAATTTCTATCAAAGCTTTTCTCTCTCATCTGTCAAGTTCATGATGGGCAGACCTATACGCGTTTATCATTTTACTACACTGATATCTTGCGGCTTAGAGCGGACAACTATTTGGCGGAATAAATAAATGCTCAACATTGGATTTTCTTACATTATTCTCTCACAATAACATTGTAGGACTATACACATCACATTCTATATGACTGACTGTTAACCTGTCTCCTACCCTTCATCTACACTGATTGAAGTGGTTTTAACAGGTGAAATTAATAAGGGATCGCAGCTTTCACCTGGTCAGTCTATATCAGTCTATGTTCATAATGTTTTGTACAGTCAGTCTATAACACGTTGTGGTTGACAAAGTGATTAGCCATTTGATTCGCTGTTCAGGAGTCTTATGGCTTGGGGTAGAAGCTATTTAGGAGCCTCTTGGACCTAGACTTGGCGCTCCGGTACTGCTTGCCGTGCGGTAGCAGAGAGAACAGTCTATGACTAGGGTGGCTGGAGTCTTTGACAATTTTTAGGGCCTTCCTCTGACACCACCTGGTATAGAGGTCCTGGATGGCAGGAAGCTTGGTCCCGGTGATGTACTGGGCCGTATGCACTACCCTCTGTAGTGCCTTGCGGTCGGAGGCCAAGCAGTTACCATACCAGGCAGTGAACGAACCTGTCAGGATGCTCTCGATGGTGCAGCTGTAAAACCTTTTGAGGATCTGAGGACCCATGCCAAATCTTTTCAGTCTACTGAGGGGGAATAGGTTTTGTCGTGCCCTCTCCACAACTGTCTTGGTGTGCTTGGACCATGTTAGTTTGTTGATGATGTGGACGCCAAGGAACTTGAATCCTGCTCCACTACAGCCCCGTCAATGAGAATGGGGGCGTGCTCGGTCCTCCTTTTCCTGCAGTCCACAATCATCTCCTTTGTCTTGATCACGTTGAGGGGGAGTTGTTGTCCTTCCACCACACGGTCAGGTCTCTGACCTCCTCCCTATAGGCTGTCTCATCGTTGTCGGTGATCAGGCCTACCACTGGTGTGTCATCAGCAAACTTAATGATGGTGTTGGAGTAGTGCCTGGCCGTGCAGTCATGAGTGAACAGGGAGTACAGGAAGGGGCTGAGCACGCACCCCTACCCTTACCACCTGGGGGCGGCCCATCATGAAATCCAGGATTCAGTTCCAGAGGGAGGTGTTTAGTCCCAGGGTCCTTAGCTTAGTGATGAGCTTTGAGGGCACTATGGTGTTGAACACTGAGCTGTAGTCAATGAATAGCAGTCTCACATAGGTGTTCCTTTTTTCCAGGTGTGACAGGGCAGTGGGGAGTGCAATAGAGATTGCATCGTCTGTGGATCTTTTGGTGTGGTATGCTAATTGGAGTGGGTCTAGGGTTTCTGGGATAATGGTGTGGATGTGAGCCATGACCAGCCTTTCAAAGCATTTCATGGCTACAGACGTGAGTGCTATGGGTCGGTAGTCATTTAGGCAGGCTATCTTAGTTTTTCTTGGGCACAGGGACTATGGTAGTCTGCTTGAAACATGTTGGTATTACAGACTCAGACAGGGAGAGGATGAAAATGTCAGTGAAGACACTTGCCAGTTGGTCAGCGCATGCTCGGAGTACACGTCCTGGTAATCCGTCTGGCCCTGCAGCCTTGTGAATGTTGACCTGTTTGAAGGTCTTACTCACATCGGCTGCGGAGAGCGTGATCACACAGTCGTCCGGAACAGCTGATGCTCTCATGCATGTTTCAGTGTTACTTGACTCGAAGCGAGCATAGAAGTTATTTAGCTCGTCTGGTAGGCTCGTGTCACTGAGCAGCTCGCGGCTGTGTTTCTCTTTGTAGTCTGTAATAGTTTGCAGGCCCTGCCACATCCGACGAGCGTCGGAGCCGGTGTAGTACGATTTAATGTTAGTCCTGTGTCGGCACTTTGCCTGTTTGATGGTTCGTCGGAGGGCATAGCGGGATTTCTTATAAGATCTCTGGCGCTCTAGGTCGACAGATTCCCGCACCTAGGTTACCGGTCCGCTCCTGATCCCCGGGATCGTCATCTTGGTCTGCATCCTGCGGCTGAAGCCGTGCGTCAGGGAGGGGGTACTGTCACGTGTGCTCCCTCTCCGGCCTCTAGGTAACCAGGCTGCTCGTTATGGCGCAGCCCTGTCACCATCGTTGCTTTCATCACCGTGTTATGACACTCACCTGGACTCCATCACCTCCTTGATTACCTGCCCTATATTTGTCACTCGTTTTGGTTCCTTCCCCAGGCGTCATTGTTTCTGTTTCAGTTTGGTCTATGCGTTGTTTGTGTTTCTTGTTTTCTATTATGTTTTGTTTATTGGTTAAATCCCTCACTCGTTGAACTTGCTTCCCAACTCTCAGCGCACATTGTTACACTAATATTCATAAGACCATTAAATAAGATATGTAATATAGGTCTTTATAAACTACTTTACTAATAACCAGTTAAGTCTTTTTGCGTGGCCTCATCTAAAGTGTGGGCAACTTCTACTTAAATACTAAATACTTTCTAAACAATAAGCACACAATATTCCAAAACGGTCACGCTGTTGTGATACTGTGATGTGTAACTTCAGACAAACTCTATGTTGAGTACCATAATGTTTTTAAGTCCACAAATGCTTTTCTTAATTACATAAATGCTTCAAAATTCCCAAAAAGTGACATTAGCTGATGAAGATGATCTCATAGAACAAAACGTATAAGATCTCCTAAACCTGTCTTCACCACAAAACGTATTTTCAGCGTTTATGCAAAAACCTTACAAAAACTCCATACATTTTCCCATAGGCTTTGTTCAAAGAACCATGGCGGAGTTAGTCCCTACAAAGAGACATCATTACTGTTGCTCTCTATATATGTTAGCAATTGGGAACCTTCAACCCTTGCAAAAGTAACCTCACAGCCCAATCCCCCCACCCCCCTTTCGCTAATTTCACCACCAGCAAAGCATTAAAAAAGAATCTCACCCATCTACACACAATATCTCATAATCACAGTGAAAATATGATTTTAGAAATATTTGCTAATTTATTGAAAGTGAAATACAGAAATATCTAATTTACATGCAGTACCAGTCAAAGGTTTGAACACACCTAGTCATTCCAGTTTTTTTTGTAACTATTTTCTACATTGTGTAATAATAGTGAAGACATCAACACTATGAAATAACACATATGGAATCATGTAGTAACCAAAAAAGTGTTAAACAAATAAAAATATATTTAAAATTCTTCTTAGTAGCCACACTTTGCCTTGATGACAGCTTTGCACACTCTTGGCATTCTCTCAACCAGCTTCACCTGGAATGCTTTTCCAGCAGTCTTGAAGGAGTTCCCCACATATGCTGAGCACTTGTTGGCCCTTCCTCCCCAATTAAGGTGCCACCAACCTCCTGTGCTAGACAGCCATTTTCAAAAGGGGTCTCTTTGCTGTTATACAGATTAAAACCATCCATTTCTGGTGGATTGACAATGGAACTCTGTTTAAGTATATTTTTTAAATGAAGCCAAACACAGTAGGCTACTGTTTAAATGTTATCCTCCAGAAGAGGCAGAACATAGGCTATATTACAGCAAATAATATGTCTAATCTCGAAAGTACTGATAGAGGAAAAAACATGTTCTTGTAGAGAATGTATAAGGAAGGTATCATGTTAATGAATGACATTGTAAACAACAAAGGTAAAATTATGTCACACAAGCAATTAATCACGGTGTAAGGAAATGTATGCTCAATACAAAATTATGACCAGTTCATCGCAGCTCTGCCACAAAAATGGAAGAGGCAATTACTTAAAAGAGAAAGGAATGAATTAATCGTAAATGGCTTAAAATGACCAATATAAATCGTAACATGTATCAGTTTCCCTTATGGTCAAGAGGGTTGACAACTATACCGCATTAAATTCAAGATAGTTGGGAACAGATTTTCTATATCCCAATACCATGGCATCAGATTTATGAAGTAATATACAAAGTAACAATTGAAGCATCAAACCTTTCTTTTCAATTTAAGCTATTATATCAAATTCCGCTACAAAAAGAATGCTCAGTATATGGGGCATTGAACAGAATCAATAGAGTATCTATTTTGGTACTGTCCATCGGTGGCTTGTTTTTGGAGTGAGGTTTAGGAATGGTTGTTACCATGGGTACCACTTGGTGCACATTTGGGGATTTTGCCCAAGCACTACACAGCTGATTCAAATAACCAACTCATCATCAAGCTTTGATTATTTTCATCAGCTGTGTAGTGCTAGAGCAAAAACTGAAACGTGCACCCAGGATGGGCCCCAGGACCGAGTTTGGGAAACCCTGCCCTATTGTACTGCCCAGGGACACAGTGATTTAATGCAAAGTGATGGATTGTGGGCATGCGCCTGCCACAGAGGAACATCCAAATCTTCCACTGTTTGATGTCAGAGTAGCTCACCATTGTCCCAGGGAGCATTCGGACTACCTCCAAGTCATATCGCATCTCACGCACCAGAGTTGTCCCCTTTGTGTGTCCCAAGTTGTTTCCACCGAGATGGATGACTGTATTCACGGTCACACCTCGTCTCAGCGAGAGAGAATATTTCAGTACCCTTCCACTGAGAACTGCTTTGCTAAATTTCGGGATTGTGTAGTCATCTATCTAGCCAGCTACATTGTGTAATCGCACAATAAATATTTGCTTCAGTCTTTGTTTCCTTGCTCTCGCCAATTTTTTATGAGCAATGATCAGTAGGATTATGTGTGTAACAGGGTTTTATTGGTGATTCCCCTTGCCACTTTATTGTTAAGCCAATGGGTTTTTGGTGTTAGTTTTGTCTTGCCGTCACCTACTCAACATGGCATCTTATTGGCTGGTTTGCGTAGCTTGCTTACGAGGGAGGATGTTTCAGTTAGAATCGTCCCAGTGAACAAGCACCAAACCAGCGGTAAGTTGTTGGTTGCAAAGCACTGTACATCAAAAGTGATTTTTATACTCCCAAGTGATGATTTAAGTGTACAATTTATATACATTTGTTTGTAAATGTTATTCGAACATCACACATAAGATGCAGTGTTTTTTGGAGAATATTGGTTGTGCATTTTGGTTGTAAAGAATTCCCGCCAGTACTAGCTAGCAACTTACTGTGTCTGGTGGGGGGGGTTCATATATTTTGTACAGTGCGTGAGTGCAGAGTTGGATGGTGAGCCGTGCATTGCGTGACGTGCAATTTTGTGCTGTTCCTACCAGGTACATTGTTAAAGATATTATATTGTATATTGTAATTGTATTATTTTGGTAACTACATGGCCCAGTGAACAAGCACCAAACCAGCGTGCGTGAGTGCAGAGTTGGATGGTGAGCCGTGCATTGCATGACGTGCAATTTTGTGCTGTTCCTACCAGGTACATTGTTAAAGAATAAATCTCCATGACTGGTGCTACACGTTGGAATTCGTGTCGAGGATTGATTGTACACAACGCAAGAATAGTACTTCTTCTTTACAACCAAAATGCACAACCAATATTCTCCAAAAAACACTGCATCTTATGTGTGATGTTCGAATAACATTTACAAACAAACGTATATAAATTTGTCTTCTTAAATCATCACTTGGGAGTATAAAAATCACTTTTGATGTACAGTGCTTTGCAACCAACAACTTACCGCTTGTTTGGTGCTTGTTCACTGGGACGATTCTAACTGAAACATCCTCCCTCATAAGCAAGCTACGCAAACCAGCCAATAAGATGCCATGTTGAGTAGGTGACGGCAAGACAAAACTAACACCAAAAACCCATTGGCCTAACAATAAAGTGGCAAGGGGAATCACCAATAAAACCCTGTTACATGTGTAGGGATCTTATCAATGAATAAAACGTACAACATTGTGAAGATTCACAAGGAGAGCATGTGTTAAACAGTATTATAAAGTGGGTGGTTCGTGCCCCGAATGCTGATTGGCTGACAGCCGTGGAATATCAGGCCATATTCCACGGGTATGACAAATCATTTATTTTACAGCTTCAATTACGTTGGTAATCAGTTTATAATAGCAATAAGGAACCTCGGGGGTTTGTGGTATATGGCCAATATACCACGGCTAAGGGCTGTATATCCAGGCACTTGCTAAGAACAGTTCTTAGCATGGTAAATTGGCCTTATACTACACCTCCTCGTGCTTTATTGCTTAATTATAATGTTCTATAATAAGGTTGCATGATCACCTTCCGGTATAAAAACCATGGAAATTAAAACCAAAAAAAATGTTTAAAGTGCAAACAGGCATTGATCTGAAGCCGGAAAATGAAGGATATTCACATGAGAGTCTCAAATAAACCCCTAAACAACCATGCACGGGTGTTCAAAATCTTGTTTTATTCAAATTCAGCAGTCCACATGAGTTTGTCAATTCACATACCGTTCATAAAATGGGTACAGTTTCCATAAAAGCTATGATCATTTTTCATATTTATTATTGCATAAAATCATCAGTTTTCAAAGACATAACTGTACTTGTAATAATTAGTATTTTCTACTTATTTCTTATAATTATTAAGAATTTCCAATAAAGCTTCAATGGCTCAGTGCAGGCGTAGAATCAACATATCCGGAAACACTTCTGTTCCTCGGGCACTGGCCATCTTTGTAACAGTACTCGGCACACATGTAGGTCCCCTTGGGCAGGACACAGCGACCGGGCTTCACTATGGTAACAGAGAAAAAGCGGTCAGTTATACAGTAGAAACATACGTGTAATAGGAATTTCCAGGTTAACAATTGAGAAAAGCGGTCGCAGGTAAAGTCAATTAAATCTATCCATAATACATTGATACATGCAGAATGTATATGTACAATGTATGTGCATGTATATGTAGCAGAAAAGCTGTAAAACCCCCCCCAAAAGATATTTGACCTCCAAAGAGGTGGAGGACACAGTTTATTACAATTTGCAACAGGGAGACACTTCCAGCACAGAGGCAGAGAAAATGTCTAACTGGCATCTTGGAGACATGCCCTTTACATTCTAATCAGACAGCACCAAATGTTCTGTAAACACCAGCTCTAGAGGCTTGTAGGAAGTCAAAACAAACAGGCTGTCAGCTGCTACAGAATCACACAGTGTTCACAGAATGTCATCAATACAATATAACAGTGAATAATCAGTGTGTCCTCGGCCCTTGTACCTCAAGTCCGGCGTTAATCTCTATCAACAGATGTGAGAACAATCCATAACATTCAGCATCAAGTCTGGTGACCATCAACCCACACTTTGAGTGTCACAAGTAGAACACTGGAAATCATCCGTACACTGATTCTTTCCATTGAGGTCTTAATATTACAATGAGTTGGAATTCTGTTGGTGGCCCTTGACAAATTGTCAGCTTAATTAATGTTCTGTGTACAGTAATAAAGTATGTTGCTACTCCTCTGAAGTCTCAGCCTGATATTCCCAAATTCCCCTTCCCTTAGATATGCATTTGTGTCACCTTATCAACAACAACGTGTTATACACTGACTGTACAAAACATTATGAACACCTGCTCGTTTTATGACATAGAATGAGCATATATAATCCAAGATGGCGTAGCAGTCAGACGTCTTTGTCTTGTCTTGTCTCGTCCAGTGTATATATCATTTTCTTCGTATATATTTTGTATATATTTTTTATCTCAATTTCAATATACTCTTCTCACCCAATGTAGTATGGATCTGCTATTTTTTATACTTTAGAACCGGAACCCTCATCAGGAGCTAGCCAGCTAACTAGCTACTAGCTAGTAGTCAGTTAGCCACTGCTAGCGGTCATCACCATTAACTAGGGCATCAGCCAGCCTCAGCCTGTTCAATTCCTGCCAGTCTGCACAGAGTGATATCAACCCAGAGCATATCGGACAGTTTTTTCTCCGGATTCCTACCGCAAGTTCTGAACCTTTACATCGGATCATCGCAGCTAGCTAGCTGCTACCCGAGTGGCTACTCCTGGCTAACATCTCTGTCACGAAGCAAGCACCAGTTAGCCTGGAGCTAGCCTCGAGCTAGGCCCATCTCCCTGCTAGCCGAAGAGATCCCTCAGACAATTCCTGGGTTTCAAAACCTCTTTTGCCAATTGGCCTGGATTCCTTGCTGCTGACACGGAGCCCCACCAATCCATCACGACTGGTCTGCCGACGTAGCCGTTCGAGGGGGTTTCAACAGGCTCTCCCTTTGCGATGTCCCCCTGAGGCTCATCTGCTAGCCTGCCAGCCCCGGCCTGCTAGCTGTCTGAATCGCTGTGTCTCCAGCTTGCCTAGCTACTCACTGGACCCTATGATCACTCGGCTACACATGCCTCTCCCTAATGTCAACATGCCTTGTCTATTGCTGTTTTGGTTGGTGATTATTGTCTTATTTCACTGTAGAGTCTCCAGCCCTGCTCAATTTGCCTTAGCTAGCCCTTTTGTTCCACCCCCCCCACTCATGCGGTGACTTCACCTGGCTTAAATGGTGCCTCTAGAGACAAAACCTCTCTCATCGTCACTCAATGCTAGGTTTTACCTCCACTGTACTCACATCCTGCCATACCCTTGTCTGTACATTATGCCTTGAATATACTCTTCCTTGCCCAGAAATCTGCTCCTTTTACTCTCTGTTCCGAACGCACTAGACGACCAGTTTTTATAGCCTTTAGCCGTACCCTTATCATACTCCTCCTCTGTTCCTCTGGTGATGTAGAGGTTAACCCAGGCCCTGCAGCCCCCAGCATCACTCCCATTCCCCAGGCGCTCTCATTTGTTGACTTCTGTAACTGTAAAAGCCTTGGTTTCAGGCATGTTAACATTAGAAGCCTCCTCCCTAAGTTTGTTTTATTCACTGCTTTAGCACACTCTGTCAACCCAGATGTCCTAGCCATTTCTGAATCCTGGCTTAGGAAGGCCACCAAAAATCCTGACATTTCCATCCCTAACTATCACATTTTCCGACAAGATAGAACTGCCAAATGGGGAGGAGTTGCAATCTACTGCAGAGATAGCCTGCAGAGTTCTGTCATACTATCTAGGTCTGTGCCCAAACAATTCGAGCTTCTACTTAAAAATCAACCTTTTCAAAAACAAGTCTCTCACCGTTGCCGCTTGCTATAGACCCCCCTCAGCCCCCAGCTGTGCCCTGGACACCATACGTGAATTGATCGCTCCCCATCTATCTTCAGAGTTCGTACTGTTAGGTGACCTAAACTGGGACATGCTTAAAACGTCTTCTGGCTGCAGGGGCAGTATTGAGTAGCTCTGATAAAAGGTGCCCATTTCAAACGGCCTCGTACTCAATTCTTGCTCGTACAATATGCATATTATTATTACTATTGGATAGAAAACACTCTCTAGTTTCTAAAACCGTTTGAATGATATCTGTGAGTAAAACAGAACTCATTTGGCACAAACTTCCTGACCAGGAAGTGGAAAGTCTGAAAACTATGCTCTGTTCTAGGTCCTGCCTATAAATGGGCATGATACATATTAGTATACATGCACGTCATACACCTTCCCCTAGATGTCAAGAGGCAGTGAGAGAAGAAATGGAGTGTTTATCTTGGTCTGAGGTGGAATAAATCCTCTTGGAATGACGTGTCACCCATTTCCTGTTTTCTGGAAAGCGCGAGGATGGACCTGGAATTGCCTTCTGAAAAGCTGTCGTTATAGGCGACTACCATCTCCGGCTTTGATTTTATTTGATACATGTGACAATATCATCGTAAAGTATGTTTTTTCAATATAGTTTTATTAGATTATTGAAATTTATTCGGGACGTTAGGCGTGTTGCGTTGTGTGCCTTTGTTCAGGAAGGAGAGCTTCGCGCCACTTGGCTAGTGCGCTTGCTAATTCAAGAGGGAAAAAGGACGTTCTAAATCCAAACAACGATTGTTCTTGACAAAGGACCTCTTGTACAACATTCTGATGGAAGCTCATCAAAAGTAGGACCCATTTTATGATGCTATTTCATATATCTGTCGAAATGTGTACTATTAGTTTTGCGCCCAGGTTTTGGGCACTCGCTCGCCATAACGTAAGCCTTATGTCGTAATGAAGTTATTTTTAGAATTCTAACACTGCGATTGCATTAAGAACTAGTGTATCTATCATTTCCTATACAACATGTATTTTTTAGTAATGTTTATGAATAGTTATTTGGTCAGAATATGTGAGAGTCAGAAAAATATCCGGATGTTCTGGGAAAAAGATGCTACCTTAGCACAATGTGTAACCACTGATTTCAGCTCTAAATATGCACATTTTCGAACAAAACATAGATTTATTGTATAACATGTTATAAGACTGTCATCTGATGAAGTTGTTTCTTGGTTAGTTTGGTTGGTTCTTGGTTAGTTAGGTTGGCTTTGTGCATGCTACCTGTGCTGTGAAAAATGTCTGTCCTTTTTTGTATTTGGTGGTGAGCTAACATAAATATACGTGGTGTTTTCGCTGTAAAACATTTTAAAAATCGGACATGTTGGCTGGATTCACAAGATGTTTATCTTTCAAATGATGTATTGGACTTGTTAATGTGTGAAAGTTAAATATTTTAAAAATATATATTTTGAATTTCGCGTCCTGCACTTGAGCTGGCTGTTGTCATAAGTGTACCGACGTCGGGCTTGCAGCCAGAAGAAGTTAACACCCCGGCCATCCTACAATCTAAGCTAGATGCCCTCAATCTCACACAAATTATCAAGGAACCTACCAGGTACAACCCTAAATCCGTAACCATGGGCACCCTCTTAGATATCATCCTGACCGACTTGCACTCTAAATACACCTTTGGTGTCTTCAACCAGGATCTCAGCGATCACTGCCTCATTGTCTGCGTGCGTAATGGGCCTGCGGTCAAACGACCAACCCTCATCACTGTCAAACGCTCCCTAAAACACTTCAGCGAGCAGGCCTTTCTAATCGACCTGGCTCGGGTATCCTGGAAGGATATTGACCTCATCCCATCAGTAGAGGATGCCTGGTTGCTCTTCAAAAGTTCTTTCCTCACCATCTTAAATAAGCATGCCCCATTCCACAAATGTGGAACTAAGAACAGATATAGGCCTTGTTTCACCCCAGACTTGACTGCCCTTGACCAGCACAAAAACATCCCGTGGCGTTCTGCATTAGCATCGAATAGCCTTCGCGATATGCAACTTTTCAGGGAAGTCAGGAACCAATATACTCAGTCAGTTAGGAAAGCTAAGGCTAGCTTTTTCAAACAGAAATTTGTTTCCTGTAGCACTAAAGCCAAAAAGTTTTGGGACACTGTAAAGTCCATGGAGAATAAGAGCGCCTCCTCCCAGCTGCCTCTGCACTGAGGATAGTAAACACTGTCACCACCGATAAATCTACGATAATCGATAATTTCAATAAGCATTTTTCTATGGCTGGCCAAGCTTTCCACCTGGCTACCCCTACCCCGGCCAACATCTCAGCACCCCCTGCAGCAACTTGCCCAAGCCCCCCTCGTCTGTCCTTCACCCAAATCCAGACCGCTGATGTTTTGAAAGAGCTGCAAAATTTGGATCCTACAAATCAGCTGGGCTAGACTTTCTGGACCCTCTCTTTCTAAAATGATCCGCCGGAATTGTTGCAACCCCTATTACTAGCCTATTCAACCTCTCTTTCGTATTGTCTGAGATCCCCAAAGATTGGAAAGCTGCCGCGGTCATCCCCCTCTTCAAAGGGGAAGACACTCTAGACCCAAACTGTTATAGACCTATATCCATCCTGCCCTGCCTTTCTAAAATCTTCGAAAGCCAAGTTAACAAACAGATCACCGACCATTTCGAATCCCACCACACCTTCTCCACTATGCAATCTGGTTTCCGAGCTGGTCATGGGTGCACCTCAGCCACGCTCAAGGTCCTAAACGATATCATAACCGCCATTGATAAAAGACAGTACTGTGCAGCCGTCTTCATTGATCTGGCCAAGGCTTTCGACTCTGTCAATCACCAAATTCTCATCTGCAGACTCAATAGCCTTGGATTCTCAAATGACTGCCTCGCCTGGTTCACCAACTACTTCTCAGATAGAGTTCAGTGTGTCAAATCGGAGGGCCTGTTGTCCAGACCTCTGGCATCCACCTCTACGCAGACGACACCATTCTGTATACATCTGGACCTACTTTGGACACTGTGCTAAAAAACCTCCAAACGAGCTTCAACGCCATACAACACTCCTTCCATGGCCTCCAACTGCTTTTAAATGCTAGTAAAACTAACTGCATGCTCTTCAACCGATTGCTGCCAGCACCCTCCACTAGCATCACTACTCTGGACGGTTCTGACCTAGAATATGTGCACAACTACAAATACTTAGGTGTCTGGTTAGACTTTAAACTCTCCTTCAAGACTCACATCAAGCATCTCCAATCCCAAATTAAATCTAGAATCGGCTTACTATTTCGCAACAAAGCCTCCTTCACTCATGCTGCCAAACATACCCTCGTAAAACTGACTATCCTACCCGTCCCTGACTTCGGCGATGTCATTTACAAAATAGCCTCCAACACTCTACTCAGCAAACTGGATGTAGTCTATCACAGTGCCATCCATTTTGTCACCAAAGCCCCATATACTACCCACCACTGCGACCTGTATGCTCTCATTGGCTGGCCCTCACTACATATTCGTCGCCAAACCCACTGGCTCCAGGTCATCTATAAGTCTTTGCTAGGTAAAGCCCCGCCTTATCTCAGCTCACTGGTCACCATAGCAACACCCACCCGTAGCACACGCTCCAGCAGGTATATTTCACTGGTTATCCCCAAAGCCAACACTTTCTTTGGCCGCCTTTCCTTCCACTTCTCTGCTGCCAATGACTGGAACGAATTGCAAAAATCTCCGAAGCTGGAGTCTTATTTCTCCCTCTCTAACTTTAAGCATCAGCTGTCAGAGCAGCTTACCGATCACTGTACCTGTACACAGCCAATCTGTAAATAGCAAACCCAACTACCTCATCCCCATATTATTACTTACCCACTTGCTCTTTTGCACCCCAGAATCTGTACTTGCACATCATCATCTGCACATTTATCATCTGCACATTTATCACTCCAGTGTTAATGCTAAATTGGAATTATTTCTCCTCTATGGCCTATTTATTGCCTACCTCCCTACTCTTCTACATTTGCACGCACTGTACATAGATTTTTTATTATTGACTGTACGTTTGTTTATGTGTAACTGTGTTGTTGTTTTTGTCACACTGCTCTGCTTTATCTTGACTAGGTCGCAGTTTTAAATTAAAACTTGTTCTCAACTGGCCTACCTGGATAAATAAAGGTGATTTTTTGATTTATTAACATAGACTGACCAGGTGAATCCAGCTGAAAGCTATAATCCCTTCTTGATGTAACTTGTTAAATCAACTTCAGTGTAGATGAAGGGGAGTGAAGATGAAGTGGAGGAGACAGGTTAAAGAAGGATTTTTAAGCTTTGAGAAAATAGACACATGGATTGGGTATGTGTGCCGTTCAGAGGGTGAACGTGCAAGACAAAAGATTTAACTGCCTTTGAACGGGCTATTGTAGTAGGTGCCAAGCACACCGGATTGACTGTGTCAAGAACTGCAAAGCTGTTGGGTTTCTCATGCTCAACATTTTCCTGTGTGTATCAAGAATGGTCTACCACCCAAAGGACATCCAGCCAACATGACACAACTGTGAGGAGCATTGGAGTCAACATTGGCCAGCATCCCTGTGGAACGCTTTCAACACCTTGTAGAGTCCATTCGCTAACGAATTAAGGCTTTTCTGAGGACAAAAGGGGGTGCAACTCAAAAATAGGAAGGTTTTCCTAAAGTTTGGTATACTCAGAGTGTATAGATGTTGCAGAACATTGGTATATACTCTAAAGGCCTGCATGGATCTTGGAAATCTTGTTAATTGAGTGTCTCAGCTCTAAAGAGAGTGTATGTGAAAAATATATATCTATGTGTATGAAATGTACATGACAAGCCCCAGCTTTCTTGTTTCCAGAGTAATGCAGCAATAATGAATGCAATGGATGTGTGTATCTGTCACCCAGGGACCATATCCTACCTGTGTCGGTGCAATGCAGTCATGCCCACATCCATTGTGGCAGCATTTTTCATCATTGGGGCAGTCACTGTCATTGGAACAGAACTCCGCACACGTCCCCACGCCCCATTGTCTACGAGGGCACACTCCAGGCTTTGCTTTGGGACAACACAATTTAACCAGACATGTCAGGGAACCCAACTTACCACAAAGAGACATGAACATGGACAAAATTGGACTGAACCATTTTCTGAAAATCTGTCATATTTGTGTGGAGATGTTTATAATAAACAGGAATTTGAATTTGTGAAAAGATTGCAGACAATACCCCTGATATTTTTGTGTCTAATTAGTTTTGGAGACATTTGGCCACCATCATCAATGTTTCCCCCATAACACCCATGAAAACGCATGGCAGCCTTCTGAACACTGTTAATAAACTAGTCAGGTTCTTACTGAAGTCAGGTGGGACACACAAGGCGTAAGAGTGAAAGACGCAGCATTTGTCATCTTTAGGACAGTCCTCATCGCGGACACATCCCTTGTGTGGCGGCAGGACTTTCAGAAGCAGCGGGCACTGACCTGCCTTCGGGAGGATCGGCACTGAGAGAGCAGGAGGAATAGGAAACAATTGGACCAAACCATTTTCTGAAAATCTGTAATATTTGTGTGGAGATGGTTACGATAAATAGGCATTTACATTTGTAGGAAGTCAAAACAGAAAGGAGGTGACATTGTCAGCTGCTATAGAATCACACAGTGTTCCACAATGTCATCAATACAATACAACAATGCAATGAATAATCAGTGTGTCCTCGGTCCTTCTACTGGGACCTCCAGTCTGGCGCCAATCACTATCAACAGATATGAGAACAATCCATAACATTCAACATCAAGTCTAGTGACCATCAACCCACACCTTGAATGTCAAAACGAGAATAATGGAAATCATGTGTATTACAGAAACTCTATGCTAAACATTGTGTTGATTACTCTAAATTAAATATGAGCTTTACTGGTCTTAAATGAACCCATTACAAAATGTTTATGATGGCAAATTGTCAGGCTGCACTGACTCTTTCCATTAAAGTCTTACTATTACAATGACTTGGAATCTTTCTAATTCTATGGCTGGAATTCTCAGGGTCATATATCAACAAGCTCTCATTCTCCCTTCAGAATTAGACGGTTTTGTACTTTTCTGCAATTGTCAAATGTTAAAGGGTTTTTGACATCCTGGGTTGCTCCGCCTGCTCAGCATACTGTAGTTCCAATTCTCCAAATGTCAAATTTCTGAGTTGCCCCAAATGCCAAATGTTGAAGTTAAGAGTAAAGGTTTAGGATAGAATAAAAAAATATATATATTAAAAAAGCTATCTACAACTGGATTGAACATGAGACCTTTGGCTCTGGAATCATGGGATGACACCTATCCACCACCTCTACCCAGAACTCCATGGCAACACCCAAGCCTACTCGATGGTAATAGCACTCACCGTTACCCCTAGCGGCTGGTTTTTGAAGGCACTTCCTGACGTAGTCAGGACATGGTCAGATGTCCTATTTGGAAGTCAATTTTGAGCTATATGGCTGCATATATATATATATATACACTGCTCCAAAAAATTAAGGGAACACTTAAACAACACAATGTAACTCCAAGTCAATCACACTTCTGTGAAATCAAACTGTCCACTTAGGAAGCAACACTGATTGACAATAAATTTCACATGCTGTTGTGCAAATGGAATAGACAAAAGGTGGAAATTATAGGCAATTAGCAAGACACCCCCAATAAAGGAGTGGTTCTGCAGGTGGTGACCACAGACCACTTCTCAGTTCCTATGCTTCCTGGCTGATGTTTTGGTCACTTTTGAATGCTGGCGGTGCTTTCACTCTAGTGGTAGCATAAGACGGAGTCTACAACCCACACAAGTGGCTCAGGTAGTGCAGCTCATCCAGGATGGCACATCAATGCGAGCTGTGGCAAGAAGGTTTGCTGTGTCTGTCAGCGTAGTGTCCAGAGCATGGAGGCGCTACCAGGAGACAGGCCAGTACATCAGGAGACGCGGAGGAGGCCGTAGGAGGGCAACAACCCAGCAGCAGGACCGCTACCTCCGCCTTTGTGCAAGGAGGAGCACTGCCAGAGCCCTGCAAAATGACCTCCAGCAGGCCACAAATGTGCATGTGTCAGCATATGGTCTCACAAGGGGTCTGAGGATCTCATCTCGGTACCTAATGGCAGTCAGGCTACCTCTGGCGAGCACATGGAGGGCTGTGCGGCCCCACAAAGAAATGCCACCCCACACCATGACTGACCCAGAGACTGGTCTGTGGTCACCACCTGCAGAACCACTCCTTTATTGGGGGTGTCTTGCTAATTGCTTATAATTTCCACCTTTTGTCTATTCCATTTGCACAAAAGCATGTGAAAATTATTGTCAATTAGTGTTGCTTCCTAAGTGGACAGTTTGATTTCACAGAAGTGTGATTGACTTGGAGTTACATTGTGTTGTTTAAGTGTTTCCTTTATTTTTTTGAGCAGTGTATATATATATATATATATATATATATATATATAACTCTAAAGGCCTACATGGCTCTCAGAAATCTTCTTAATTTATTGTCTCAGCTCTAAAGAGAGTGTATGTGAAATATATTGATCTATGTGTATGAAATGTACATTACAAGATCCAGCTTTCTTGTTTCCAGAGTAATGCAGCGAATAATGAATGCAATAGATGGGTGTATCTTTCACTCTGGGACCATATCCTACCTGTGTAAGGTGCAATGCAGTCATGCCCACATCCATTGTGGCAGCATTTTTCATCATTGGGGCAGTCACTGTCATTGGAACATAACTCCGCACACGTCCCTACGCCCCATCGTCTACGAGGGCACACTCCAGGCTTTGCTTTGGGACAACACAATTTGAGCAGACATGTCAGGGAACCCAACTTACCATAAAGAGACATGCACATGGACACAATTGGACTGAACCATTTTCTGAAAATATGTTATATTTGTGTGGAGATGTTTACGATAAATAGGAATTTGTAGGAAGTCAAAACAGAAAGGTGGTGACATTGTCAGCTGCTATATTATCACACAGTGTTCCACAATGTCATCAACACCATACAACAGTGAATAATCAGTGTGTCCTCGGTCCTTCTGCTGGGACCTGCAGTCTGGCGTCAATCACTGTCAACAGATATGAGAACAATCCATAACATTCATCATCAAGTCTAGTGACCATCAACCCACACCTTGAATGTCACAAGTAGAACAATGGAAATCATGTGTATTACAGAAACTCTATGCTAAACATTGTGTTGATTACTCTAAATTAAATATGAGCTTTACTGGTCTAAAATATCCCCATTACAAAATGTTTATGGTGGCAAATTGTCAGGCTGCACTGACTCTTTCCATTGAAGTCTTACTATTACAATGACTTGGAATCTTTCTAATTCTATGGCTGGAATTCGCAGGGTCATATATCAACAAGCTCTCATTCTCCCTTCAGAATTAGACGGTTTTGTACTTTTCTGCAAATGTCAAATGTTAAAGTGTTTTTGACACCCTGGGTTGCTCCTCCTGCTCAGCATACTGTAGTTCCAATTCTCCAAATGCCAAATATTGAAGTTAAGAGTTAAGGTTTAGGATAGAATAAAAAAATATATATTAAAAAAGCTATCTACAACTGGATTGAACATGAGACCTTTGGCTCTGGAGTCATGGGATGACACCTATCCATCACCTCTACCCAGAACTCCATAGCAACACCCAAGCCTACTTGATTGTAATAGCACTCACCGTTACCCCTAGTGGCTGGTTTTTGAAGGCACTTCCTGACGTAGTCAGGACATGGTCAGATGTCCTATTCGGAAGTCAAGTTTGAGCTATATGGCTGCATATATATGAACCATTTTCTGAAAATCTGTCATATTTGTGTGGAGATGGTTACGATAAATGTTAGCTGCTACAGAATCACACAGTGGTCACAGAATGTCATCAGTACACTACAACAGTGAATAATCAGTGTGTCCTCGATCCTGGTACTTGGACATCCTTTCAGGCGTCAATCACTATCAACAGATATGAGAACAATCCATAACATTCAGCATCAAGTCTAGTGACCATCAACCCACACCTTGAGTGTCACAACTAGAATACTGGAAATATTGTGTATTACATAGACTGTATACGCTAAATGTTTTGTTGGTCACTCTAAATATGATCTTTAGCGATCTTACATTTCCCCATTACAAATAGGTTTATGGTAGCAGCTTGTCAGCCTACACTGACTCTTCCATTTGAAGTCTTACTATTACAATGACTATGAATCTTTCTAATTCTACAGCTGGAATACTCTGGGTCATATATATATATATAGACTCTATATGCCTGCATGGCTCTTGGAAATCTTCATAATTTAGTGTCTTAGCTCTTAACCGAGCTCCAGCTTTCTTGATTCCAGAGTAATGCAGCAATAATGAATGCAATAGATGTGTGTATCTGTCACTCAGGGACCATATCCTACCTGTGTAAGGTGCAATGCAGACATGCCCACATCCGTTGTGACAGCATTTTTCATCATTGGGGCAGTCACTGTCACTGGAACATAACTCTGCACATATCCCTATGCCCCATCGTCTACGAGGGCACACTCCAGGCTTTGCTTTGGGACAACATAATTTGAGCAGATATGTCAGGGAACCCAACTTACCACAAAGACACATGAACATAGATACAATTAGACTGAATCATTTTCTGAAAATCTGTCATATTTGTGTTGATATGTATTCGACAAATATGCATTTGCATCTCTGGAAAGTTTGTAGGCCATACTCCAAGTAATTTTGTGTCTAATTAATAGTTTTGGAGACATTTGTCCCCGATCATCAATGTTTCCCCTATAACACCCATGACAATGAATGGCAGCCTTCTGAATACTCACAATCTATTGGTTAAAATATGTAGGTTGAAAAAATTGTATGTTAACTAAAACGGGCTGTGCAACTGGTTACACACAGACACACAAACAGTGCTTTTAAGATGCCCAAGTAATAATTTATAGTTGAATGAACATATGAGACAAGTTGACAAATACATCATTATATGTTGACTGAGTTGTTGCATACGTTTTCTCAAGTTGGAGCTAAGTTTGGGCCAACTAAAAATGTTAAGTTCAGGTAACACTTTTATCTAGCAGGCTTCTTCAAAAAACTCATCAAATTATCACAGTTTGTTTCATGACAAATAATGCAAAGTAGGCTAATTAGAACAACTCACCTGTAGATGTGCCTCCCGTTTCTGCAGCAGAGACTATTTTCAAATCTACAAATGCCAACAGAGAAAGAACCAAAGCACAACGCGCTGACAAATTCATGTCCATGCTGACTTCAAGACTGTTAGAGCAAATGCAGTCCACATCAATTTCATAGAAGAGGAGGAGACCATAATATGTATTAACCTTAGATGACTAAGAGGGGGCGCTGCTTTGAAGCCACCCCACAGCCATTTTGGAACTCCTCCTTCATTGTAAAAAAAAAAAGCTATAGAAATGCATCTATTAATGTCTACATTTGTTTTTTGACAAATATATTATATTACAGACACCTTAATGCATACATGAAAATTATATTAATTGAACTGAACATGAACATTTTATATTTTGAGAGTGTTCATGTTAATGCCCCCCACCACAACAAAGAATAACTTAAATACATGAAATTGTGTCCTTGAAACATTTTATTGAAATTGTCACGTCCTGACCTTAGAGATTCTATTTATGTCTCTGTTTTGGTTGGTCAGGGCGTGAGTTTGGGTGGGCAATCTATGTCTGGTGTTCTATGTTGTCCCTGTGTTGTATTTCTGTGTGTTTGGCCTGATATGGTTCTCAATCAGAGGCAGCTGTCTATCATTGTCTCTGATTGAGAATCATATTTAGGTAGCCTGTTCCCACCTGTGTTTGTGGGTGGTTGTTTCCTGTGTTAGTGTTTGCACCATACGGGACGGTTTCGGTTGTTTGTTTGTTTGTACTTTTGTTATTTTGTTCAGTGTTCTGTTGAGTTATTAAATTTCTCATTATGGACACTTACCACGCTGCACATTGGTCCGATCCTTGCTACTCCTCCTCAGACGAAGAGGAAATCCGTTACAGAAATATTGTAGAATTCCATTTATTCCTATGGAGGACTGCTCTTTCTGGGGTGTGCCAATGTGGCGGCCTGTGGCTTCAAAGCCTCTCATTGGCCATTACAAAGCACCAGCAATCCAGGGTTTATACACATCATTGGGGAGAGACCATAGAAAAGATGAATGCACAAGGAACAATGTACCTGCAGGGTCCCTATGCCCATCAATTTACATTCCGAGTTCGGATCCGAACACTTGCTTAGGTCACATGTAATGACAATAATTAAAAAGGATATGGAACTTGTGCCTCTGGGGGTGCTCTTGATCCAAAAGTGGTCCCCCAAATGGACAGTGATATTGTTCAGAAAATAGGACAGAATTTCATCATTGCACAGAAAGGTGCACACCACCCCAAACCCATGAGCAAAAGCAAATATGTGTATTGTTAGCCTAAAATGAAAGAGAAATGTATTAATTGAACTATACAGCCAACATTCAAGCCAACATTTGATGTAAACAATTAACAACTAAACGTCCATAGTGTGTCTTCAACTGAGTGTGTAGTTCAATGACTGAATGCATTTATGTTAAACTGCAGGTGAAAATCCACAATGTATAATGATTCATAACGAAATGTTTCAAAGTACAGTATGTGGAGAATTATAACACTGTTGATGGGTTGATTTTAGGGCAACGGTTGTGCTCTGTTTACATGGTATATGATTTTTACTTGTAATTCATCTTAAGAAATAGGCCTATACATGTCCCAAAATAACTTTTTTAATTGCTATCAAAGCTTTTCTCTCTCATCTGTCGTGCTCATGAATGGCAGACCTATACACGTTTATAATTTTACTACACTGTCATCTTGTGGCTTAGAGCGGACAACTATTTGGCGGACTAAATAAATGCTCAACATTGGATTTTCTTACATTATTCTCTCACAATAACATTGTAGGACTATACACATCACATTCTATATGACTGACTGAGACAACTCCACTTAGGTTAAACATATAGGCTGCATAAACAAAAGCTAAAGAGAGGATAGCCTATTGCTTACTAAGAATATACAGTATAAACTGAGTGTACAAAACATTAAGAGCATCTTCCTAATATTGAGTTATTTTGCCCTCAATTCGTCGGGGCATGGGCATTCCAAGGTGTTGAAAGCGTTCCACAGGGATGCTGGCCCATGTTGACTCAAATGCTTCCCACAGTTGTGTCCTTTGGGTGGTGGACCATTCTTGATACAAATGGGAAACTGCTGAACCTGAAAAACCCAGTAGCGTTGCCGTTCTTGACACAAATCGGTGCGCCTGGCACCTACCATATCCCGTTCAAAGACACTTAAATCTTCTGTCTTTGCCATTCACCCTCTGAATGGCACACATACACAATCCATGTCTCAATTGTCTCAAGGCTAAAAGATCCTTCTTTAACCTGTCTCCTCCCCTTCATCTACACTGATTGAAGTGGATTTAACAAGTTACATCAACATGGGATCATAGCTTTCACCTGGATTCACCTGGTCAGTCTCTGTCATGGAATGAGCAGGTGTTCATAATGTTTTGTTCAGTCAGTGTATAACACGTTGTTGTTGATAAAGTGATACAAATGCATATTTCAGGGAAATATGGGAATATCAGGCAGAGAATTCAGAGGAGTAGCAACATACGTTTCTTACGATACAGCAATTCACAGAACATTAAGCTGACAATTTGTCAAGGGCCACCAACAATTTAATAATGTTTACAAACTGTTTTACCCAGTTCATATGTACAGTGTCTACTGTATTCTAGTCAAGGCTCATCCTATATAACTACTGATGTACATGCCTTTTCTATTGATATACTTTCCATAATGTTTATACACACCATAATATACTGTATATATATGGTAACACTTCCATTTAAGGGGTCCTTATTACAGTGTAATTACATGTGTCCTTTCACTAACAAGTATTGTAGTTAACTGTAACAACTCATAGGTACAGTATAATAACAACATGTAGCTGGTAGTAATTGCGGTCTGTAATTACAGAAGTCTAACAACGAATGCTTGTTACCATGCTTGTTACAAGTTGCCAGGTTTCCACTAAATTGACCAACTTAGTGATTTGCTTCTTCTCAGCTGCATCCGATTCATTAACAACTGTGACAAAAGTTGGGATCTCTTGTTGATGCGTTGGGTGTCTAAGATTATAGCCTTTACTCAATAGGCTCTAATTACTTAACCATGAATGTGCTCTGTTCAAAATATATCTCCAGTCAACGTTGTTGCTAGCACTAGTACACCACGGAGCACATGTAATATCTGCATAAGTAATTAGTAGGTTATACACAGGATTTATCTAGTTAAAATGAACTTTATCTTGAGGGGTACTGACTTGTGATTATAGTGTACCTGCAAAGTACGTTACCCATCTTGACAATCTAATTGTCAGCTTCTGAAAGCGCCATCCAAGTGAGAAATAAATACACTGGCTGTCACGTTCTGACCTTAGTTCCTTTTTTATGTCTTTATTTTAGTTTGGTCAGGGCGTGAGTAGGGGTGGGCATTCTATGTTGTTTTTCTATGTTTTGTTCTGTTGTTATATTTCTATGTGTTTGGCCTAGTATGGTTCTCAATCAGAGGCAGGTGTCAGTCGTTGTCTCTGATTGGGAGCCATATTTAGGTAGCCTGTTTTCTATTGTGTTTTGTGGGTGGTTGTTTCCTGTGTTAGTGTTTGCACCATACGGAACTGTTTTGGTTGTTTGTTCGTGTTTTGTTATTTTTGTTCTGTGTTCATTTTTGATTTATTAAAAATCTATTATGGACACTTACCACGCTGCACATTGGTCCGATATTTCCTACTCCTCCTCAGGCAAAGAGGATAAAGCCGCTACACTGGCACACCACAGAGTACATGTAACATCTGCATAAATACAATGTTACACAGAATTGAGCAATTTGTATATAATTATTTACAGTGTAGGCCTACTACTCATTACCAAGTGAAAATACCTGCAAACAATAAATGAGCTTCTACTTTAGTCAATGTTATTGGAAACATGTAACAATACCTTACATTTCTTACAAAGTAATACGCATTTCTATTGTTATATTAATATCTTGATTAATTACATTAAACAAAGATATAACATAAAAATAACTATTCTAGTGGTGACACAAATCTGTAGGCTATATAATGGTGAGTGGTCTTGATATATAATTTACATGTAACAATGGAAATCAACAACTCTGTCTCTGTCTTCATATGCTTCTTTCTTGTAAGCATTTCCCTTCCTGGACCCTGAGACCAGGAGGAAATATGTGTTAGAGAAGAAGAATGTATGACAATTTAACATTAGACACTATGTTACCCTATACTAGTTATCATCATCATGCTTTCTAGCTAGTTCTTGTGTTATCCAGCTAAACAAGTGCGTGTTACAGTAATGCCAAAGATTTGTATAACTAACCCAAGATTGACCACTCCCTGTTGTTTCCAATGGGAAGCTAGTGAGTTGAGTGGGCAGAACAAGCAAGGAGGTGGGCAGAGCCAAGCATTATATTTTTGGCACGTTCTAGCATGTATTTGCATATTTCCATTAGGGAATGCTAGTGTTTGAAGTGCGTGTGTGCAATAACTAAATTCGCCCTTGCTCTTCCTTTTTTGAAACTTTGGCAGAGTCCACTCTGTTCATAAAATATTCTAGTTTTGGGAACAGAAAACTGTATTGAGATAAAATGTCTCATCTATGACAAAATCATCAAAATGGGCTGGAACAATACATCATGGCTTTTATCTTGCATTTCAAAGATGATGGTTAAAAAAAAGGTTGTTTGTGTTATCTTTTACCTTGTGTTTAATGTGTTATATTCTCCTACATTCCTTTCACATTTCCACAAACTTCAAAGTGTTTAGTTTTCAAATAGTACCAAGAAAATGCACATCCTTGCTTCAGGGCCTGAGCTACAGGCAGTTAGATTTGGGTGTCATTTTAGACGAATAAAAAAAAAAAAAAGGGGCCGATCCTTTTAAGCCTTAAATTCCTGGGATAAAAAAATGATTGCACCACCGCATCACATCCAAAAGTGAAAATGTTCTTCAACAGTGCAATGTTACATGATGGAATAAGAGTTTGACTTATGACCATTTAAGTGCATTTATAAACCATTATTCTACCAAGCTTACAATTTGGCAAACACGATTGACTCTCACAATCTGAACAATAATCAATGTGTCCAAAATTATTTAATTGATAGTTAAAGTTGCTTTTCTTAACAATTTAACGTTACTACGGTATTTAGTAAACTGTACCCACCAAATCCGGCGGTTTACTCTCGGTGCCTTCAGTGACCATAAACAATGTCCACTGAATTACCCAGGTCAAAGCGTCAGTGCCGAAAAGAAAATTGGAGAATGGCTTTAAATTCCACGTGGTCCTATTTAACTGATTACGAAGGTATGTATACTTAACATTATTAACCAACTAGCTAGTTAGCCAAGCTATCTCAGTACTTGCCAGCAACGACAGTGTTAGCTAGCTCGCTAAACTACTATTTGTATTTGTATTTATTAAGAAGCTACTCTTCCTGGGGTCCAGCAACATAAGGAAGTTATATACAGTATAATACTTTTTTTTACATGACATTACATTTCATAACACATTTCAGTAAACAAAACAACCACAGTTAACTTACTACCTGGTGATCTAAGCAGAGTTGTGTCAACGAGGAGATAGGTTCTCAGTTGGCTAACACATATCACAGGGTTTGTGCATGCTGAAATATGGTATGTTTCCGATGCTATCAGCAGTAGTGTAAACTAAGGTACTTAAAACCTCTACCGCTTCTCTCTCCCGGATCCGGGATCCTCCTCATCAAAAAAGCTGACTAGCATAGCATAGCCTAACGCAACAGGGATATCATATAATATAATTTCATAAGTCCAATACAATATAAGTCCAATACAGCAAATGAATCCAGCCAATATTTCCGATTTTTAAAATGTTTTACAGCGAAAACACAATATATATTTATATTAGCTCACCACAATAGCCAAACACACAACGCCATGTTTTTACCATGTTTCCACCGCAAAGGTAGCTTTCACAAAACCCACAAATAGAGATAAAATTAATCACTAACCGTTGAACAACTTCATCAGATGACAGTCTTATAACATCATGTTATACAATACATTTATGTTTTGTTCGAAAATGTGCATATTTGAGGTAGAAATCGTAGTTTTACATTGCAGCCACCATCACAAATAGCACCAAAACAGCCAGAATAATAAGAGCAACGTGAAATACCCAAATACTCATCATAAAACATTTATGAAAAATACATGGTGTACAGCAAATGAAAGATAAACATCTTGTGAATCCAGACAATATTTCAGTTTTTTAAAGTGTTTTACAGCGAAAACACAATATATATTTATATTAGCTCACCACAATAGCCAAACACACAACGCCATTTATTCACCGCAAAGGTAGCTTTCACAAAACCCACAAATAGAGATAAAATTAATCACTAACCTTGAACAACTTCATCAGATGACAGTCTTATAACATCATGTTATACAATACATTTATGTTTTGTTCGAAAATGTGCATATTTAGAGGTACAAATCCTGGTTTTACATTGTGAATATGTAGCCATGATGCACCACATTGTCCGGAGATATTTTGGACAGTCACCTAATCTAACCAAAGAACTCATCATAAACTTTACTAAAAAATACATGTTGTACAGCAAATGAAAGATACACTGGTTCTTAATGCAACCGCTCTGTTAGACATACAGCATGCAATATTGTGAGACAGCGCTCACCAATTCTCCGCCTTGTTGGAGCCAACACAAACCACAAAAAACGAAATAACATCATAAATATTCTCTTACGTTTGATGATCTTCCATCAGAATGATGTGCAAGGAGTCCTAGTTCCAGAATAAATCGTTGTTTTGTTTTAGAATGTCCATTTCTTCTGTCGAATTAGCAACTTTGGCTAGCCATGTGGAGAGCACATGTCCAAGAAATCTTTGCGCCTGGAACGAAAAATTCCAAAACTCCCAATAAACGTTGAATAAACTGGTCAAACTCGGTTGAAAATCCTACTTTATGATGTTTTTCTCATATGTATCCAATAAAATCAGAGCCGGAGCATTTCGTTGTGTATACCTAATGCTTTTCAGAAGACAATGTGAGGTCCCCTGGTGCGCAGTTGAATACTGACAAAAGAGTGGACCTGTCACTCCAAAAGCTCTCATTCGGTCTCACATCAAGCTAGACACCCCATTCAACATTCTACTGCCTGTTGACATCTAGTGGAAGGCGTATGAAGTGCATACAGATCCATAAATATAAGCCAGTTGAATAGGCAGGCCCTGACACAGAGCCCCATTTTCAGAATTTTCACTTCCTATTTGGAAGTTTGCTGCCAAAAGAGTTCTGTTTTACTCACAGATATAATTCAAACAGTTTTGGAAACTTCAGAGTGTTTTCTATCCAATAGTAATAATAATATGCATATTGTATGATCTAGAACAGAGTACGAGGCCGTTTAATTTGGGCACGATTTTCCCAAAGTGAAAACAGCGCCCCCTATTAAGATCATTAGGATCTTAAGCATAACAAATGTGTAACATATAGTACGAATTGGATTCGTAACATATCATACAAACTGCACACACATTATACATTTTTTTTCAGGACGTAACATATCATACAAAATTGATGATGTTGTACACAATTTGACGTAGTACGCAAAAAACGGGCATCACTTTTGGCTAATGAGCACCGCTTTCAAAACTACTGGCTGGATTTATACAAAAGTTTGAGATTGCATCTTTAAGTAAAATCTTTAAAATACTACGCAAGTAGTTTTTGGGGTTATCTTTTACTTTTCCTCCACTACAGTTCTGATTTTTTTTAAAAACTTTTTAGTCAATACATTTTCCCTGACACCCAAAAGTACTCATTACATTTCAAATGCTTACAGTAGCAAGGCAGTAAAATGGTCCAGTTCACACACTTATCAAGAGAAGATCCCTGGTCATCCCCACTGACCTGGTGGACTCACTAAACACAAATTCTTTGTTTGTAAATAATATATAATATTTTTTAACACTTTAATTGTGGTGAGGGCCAGAATGTCAGGATGGGTAATGTACTGTATAAGTACACATTAGTTACAAGTTCATTTTAACTAGCCAAATCCTGTGTAACAACTAGTAATTACATTGTACTTAGACTAGCATTACATGTGCTTTGAAATAATGTCTTATGTCATGTTTTTGATCATCATGTCTTGTCCCTGTGCTTCCCTCTGCTGGTCTTATTAGGTTCTTTCCCTCTTTCTATCCTTCTCTCTCCTCCTCCCTTTCTCCCTCTCCCGCTCTCTCTCTATCGTTCCGTTCCTGCTCCCAGCTGTTTCTCATTCTCCTAACGACCTCATTTACTCTTTCACACCTGTCCCCTATTTTTGCCCTCATTAGAGTTCCTATTTCTTCCTCTGTTTTCCGCTTCAGTCCTTGTCGGATTCTTGTTTGATGTTTGCTGTTCTGTGTCCTTGTTCCGCCCTGTCGTGTTTTTGCCTTCATCAGATGCTGCGTGTGAGCAGGTGTCTAGTGGTCGCGTCTCCAGTCGTTCATCTCTACTGACGAGAGGATTTCAGTTTTCCTGTTTTGTTTTTTACCTTAGATATATCAGGAGTATCGTTTTTTTGTCTAAGACTGGAATAAAGACTCTGTTTCTATTACGTCGCTTTTGGGTCCTCCTTCATCAGCATAACAGAAGAATCCGACCAAGAATGGACCCAGCGACTACGGATTCTCGCAAGACTGCCATCGAGATCCAGGGAGAAATGCTCGGTAGACACGAGCAGGAATTGTCTGCTGCTCGTCATGCCGTTGAGACCCTGGCCGCACATGTCTCCGATCTCTCAGGACAGTTTCAGAGTCTTCGTCTCGTGCCACCAGCTACTTCCTGGTCTTCCAAGTCTCCGGAACCTAGGGTTAATAACCCACCTTGTTACTCTGGGCAGCCCACTGAGTGTCGCTCCTTTCTCACCCAGTGTGATATTGTGTTCTCTCTCCAGCCCAACACATACTCAGGAGAGAGAGCTCGGATCGCTTACGTCATATCGCTCCTGACTGGTCGGGCTCGGGAGTGGGGCACAGCTATCTGGGAGGCAAGGGCTGAGTGTTCTAACGTTTATCAGAACTTTAAGGAGGAGATGATACGCGTTTTTGATCGTTCTGTTTTTGGGAAGGAGGCTTCCAGGGTCCTGGCTTCCCTATGTCAAGGTGATCGATCCATAACGGATTACTCTATAGAGTTTCGCACTCTTGCTGCATCCAGTGACTGGAACGAGCCGGCGTTGCTCGCTCGGTTTCTGGAGGGACTTCACGCTGAGGTTAAGGATGAGATTCTCTCCCGGGAGGTTCCTTCCAGCGTGGACTCTTTGATTGCACTCGCCATCCGCATAGAACGACGGGTAGATCTTCGTCACCGAGCTCGTGGAAGAGAGCTCGCGTTAACGGTGTTTCCCCTCTCCGCATCTCAACCATCTTCTCCCATCAGCTCAGAGACTGAGCCCATGCAGCTGGGAGGTATTCGCATCTCGACTAAGGAGAGGGAACGGAGAATCACCAACCGCCTTTGTCTCTATTGCGGTTCTGCTGGACATTTTGTCATGTCATGTCCAGTAAAAGCCAGAGCTCATCAGTAAGCGGAGGGCTACTGGTGAGCGCTACTACTCAGGTCTCTCCATCAAGATCCTGTACTACCTTGTCGGTCCATCTACGCTGGACCGGTTCGGCTGCTTCCTGCAGTGCCTTGATGGACTCTGGGGCTGAGGGTTGTTTTATGGACGAAGCATGGGCTCGGAAACATGACATTCCTCTCAGACAGTTAGGGAGGCCCACGCCCATGTTCGCCTTAGATGGTAGTTCTCTCCCCAGTATCAGATGTGAGACACTACCTTTAACCCTCACAGTATCTGGTAACCACAGTGAGACCATTTCCTTTTTGATTTTTCGTTCACCTTTTACACCTGTTGTTTTGGGTCATCCCTGGCTAGTATGTCATAATCCTTCTATTAATTGGTCTAGTAATTCTATCCTATCCTGGAATGTTTCTTGTCATGTGAAGTGTTTAATGTCTGCTATACCTCCTGTTTCTTCTGTCCCCTCTACTCAGGAGGAACCTGGTGATTTGACAGGAGTGCCGGAGGAATATCATGATCTACGCACGGTCTTCAGTCGGTCCAGAGCCAGCTCTCTTCCTCCTCACCGGTCGTATGATTGTTGTATTGATCTCCTTCCGGGGACCACTCCCCCTCGGGGTAGACTATTCTCTCTGTCGGCTCCCGAACGTAAGGCTCTCGAGGATTATCTGTCTGTTTCTCTCGACGCCGGTACTGTGGTGCCTTCTTCCTCTCCCGCCGGAGCGGGGTTTTTCTTTGTTAAGAAGAAGGACGGTACTCTGCGCCCCTGCGTGGATTATCGAGGGCTGAATGACATAACGGTTAAGAATCGTTATCCGCTTCCCCTTATGTCGTCAGCCTTCGAGATGCTGCAGGGAGCCAGGTTCTTTACTAAGTTGGACCTTCGTAACGCTTACCATCTCGTACGCATCAGAGAGGGGGACGAGTGGAAAACGGCGTTTAACA